>NW_028263388.1:25903956-26100623 GCF_051168715.1 Poecilia mexicana
AAAGCAGTTCTTTTCTTTCTCCAAACTTTGGCCTTTCCATCACTTTGGTAGAGATTAATCTTGGTTTCATCAGTCCATAAGATTGTGTACCAGAACTTTTGTGGCTCATCTCTGTACTTTGCAAATTGCAATCTGGCCTTCCGATTCTTACTACTAAGTGATTTGTATCTTTGGGTATAGTCTCTATATTTCTTGGAGTCTTCTTCGAACAGTGGATTCTGATACGTTCAGCCCTGCACCGTGGGGTCGTGATGTCACTGATGTTTTGGGATTTTTATTCACAGTTCTCCCAATATTTCTGTCATCAGCTACTGCTGTTTTCCTTGACTGGCTTGTTTGCCATCTGTTGCTCAGTTTCTTTCTTATTCAGAACAATCCAGTTGTTGTGCTTGCTATGTCCATTGTTTGGCCAATGGGCCTGATTGATTTCCCTTCTTTTCTCAGCTTCAAAATGGCTTGCTTTTCTCCCATAGACAGCTCTCTTGTCTTCATGTTGGTTTATGCTCTTCAACAAGAAATATCTAGCTAATAGGTTTAAGCATAGGCCAAAAAGTAGACTAGTCCAGCAGAGCTATTTAATGTTTGAACAATCAATGTTAAAGGCAACACCTGGTCAACAAGGAACACCTTTCAATGACGTGTTCCAGTAGTTTGGCTCCTTTGAAAAACAAGTGGGTTCAAACAAAGGGTGGTACATGTTGAATTGTTTAACACATGTAAAACCCAAATGTTTTGATATTAAACCCAAATGTCTTCATTGTTCAACAAAAACAAAGCAGTTTGCCTTGCTGTCCCTTTTGGAGGAGACTATCTGACCCTGAGAGAGAATGTTCTACAAGTTTCATGACCAGTAAAACGTCTCCAATTAGACAACTTCAGTTTCCATAGATCTGAACTAAGGCTCAAGAGTCCTTCATAGTCAGATATGCTCCAGCTCAGTCAGTTTCCATGTGACCCAATCTGAAGACTGTGCATAGCAAACAGTTACAGCACTGATGCAACAAAAGAGGAAAAACAATATGGAAAACTAGGGGGGGAAAAAACTGACCAGAGTCAGGCTCTAAACTGGAACACCTCTAAGTAGCTTCAGAGAAATTTAAACTTGCTGTCTAGATTACATGATCCCAGTTTGACATTACACATAAAAAAATCAAAGTTAAGCACTTTGAAATGCCTTGTTGTTGAAAATGTGCTATATAAATAAAATTACCTTACCTTAAACATCAGAAGCACTTCTGATTTGACAAATCTGGCCCATTAGGAGGCTCTATAATCGGACCTTCTGAAACGTTTTAGCACCAGAAACCTTAAAGGAAACCAGGTGAGCTGTAGTGACACTCCGGGGGGTGAGGCACAGCCTTCTTACACAGTTTCAGACTAGTCATTCTAAAGACCTCAGGTTCCTTCTCAAACCTGGATTGCATTTCCAGAAGGCTCTGTAGCTTATATGATAAGTTCATGAAACTAACAGAAAGCTGCCAAACAACCAGAAGAGCTTTTCTAGCTGGATTGAACATGCTCAGGAATATTTACAAGGCTGAAGCATCTGGAACAGGGATGGTTAGAGAGATGAGCTTGTTTGCCGTTTAGGTAAATGACAGAAGCCAGAGGAAAACAGAATACACTTTCTATACCTGGGATTTGACAGACTCCAACAGCTGATTGACAAAATGCCAGTTGATTTGGAATAGGTTTCATTAACAGGGCTGGAAAGTCCCTCTGAGCGACACATCGCCACAAAGACAAGGAACCTCAAAGATTATTACCATTACAGAGTCCTGGGGATCCAACACTTCTGAACTAAGAAACACAAACACATACTGTGCCAACATAAAGGTTTGGATCAAGCTCAGCTGGAAATCCACAACATTATGTCAGGAGGACATCTTAGGATCAGAATCCAAAGCTAACCTTAAAGATTTCCTGCTCTCACTAGTAAAAAAAATTCTAAACCAATGGTTAACAATTAGCCAGAAAATCTGCAAACTAAAATATCCTGCTGTGATCTGGACTGCTTTTCATCCTTCAACAGAACTTCCTCAAGCTGCCTACCAGAGCATTGGGATCAAACTCAACCAGAGGCTCTAATTTTAAAACTTCTGGATTCAGATGTGCATCTGGGTTCACATCTAAATCTTTTTTGATCCTGATTCTGATTGGATTATGATCAATTTAAATAAACATTTCAATAGGAAAGTAGCTGACATGATTTTGGACAAGAATTTAGTGCTCAAGAATTTAAAGAGAAGAACCAAAGCTGGAACTCAGACAGGACAGAAATGGAAACAAAGTTAGAATATTTTTGTTTCCAAAACAAAAACATTCTTCTGGAGGAAGGAAAGAAAGATGAAATAAAAGATTCTAGTAAAGGTTAGGTTCATCTCAATGAAGAAAACCTCTGACTTTGTGAGATTCAAGTTTTACTCGGTTTCTGTTGAAATGTCCCATTCTGTGCCCCAGCCACTTTCAACTGCTCACCCCACCATGATTGTTTGGTTGTGCACCGAGTAGATAAAATAAGTTTGGTGTCATTATCTGATCCAAGCTCTTTAAACCCAGAGTCCACAGATCAATTCTGGCCCAGACTTCTGGTTGAATACTGGTCTCCATTCAGTGTTCCTGGCCTTGTGTATTTATGTACACGTTTACACTGAATATGTGCATGTCTGTGTGTGTGTCAGACTTTTGTGATCTGACTATGGAGATCATCTTCGAATGGTTCGTTCTCAGGGTCTGAGTCTGTAGTGTCCGAGTAGCGATAGTGATCCGGCTCGTTGTCGCTGACATCTGGTGTCACTGAGGTCGACATACTGCACGTGTCACAGTTGGCTCCTTCCTCCACAGTCTTTGTGAAAAACAGTTTGACCTGAGGAACAGAAATAACAGGAATGTTCTCAATGAGCAGAAAAATCAAATGTTCCTGCATGCACCCAAATGAGCAATATGATTTATTCTTTATTTATATTTTAGTTTTCCATAAAAAATCTGGAAAAAGTTAAAGAATGATTATCCAAAAGTAATTCAGAGAACATCTGTGAAAAGTGGACGTTGTTTTCAGTCTGAATAAACAATGACTGAAGCATCAATCTGGCTCTACCTTAAAGTTTGGGGAGAAGTTCTTGTTGGCTTTATCCTTATTGGCTTTATCCAACTCATTCTTGTCAAGTGTCAGAACCAAAAAGTCTCTGTCGGTGGTTTCACTACCCATCATCAATTCTGGATTCTGAAACATTCTGTCAGAAATATCTCGAAGTGTTGGGAAGCTACCATTCTCCAGTCTGTCTGAGGACTCCTCTGGCCCTGGGATGAAGAATGTGTTGATCCAAAAATGGAACATCTTTTCCTATAAGGACAAAGGAAGAAAAGTACCAGGGATCAGTCAGCTGAGATGGTTTGTGTTGTAAGATCAGGTGTTCACAGTGGTGAAGATTTAACCTGAGCTTCATCACTAGGAATGCCTGAAGATCCATGCAGAAACTCAAACTCAGATTAAACTGGAAATACAGGAGTGGGGGAACGTCCTGAAGAATGTAAGAACATCTGGAGCCCGAAAAAATGAAAAGAGGTTCTTATCCTAATTTTGGCAGTAGAAATATATGTTTACCCAGAACCTCTGAAATTAAAAAGAACCCAACCAGAAAAACAGCTTATTTTTAAACAATATTCCTAACCCTTACTTATTAAGTTGCAGACATTTTACAGCTGTTCTGATCCGGATCATGTTCTAGCTGCAAAACCAAACACTTCCCCAACTCTTCTGGGGGAATCCCAAGGCACTCCAAGGCTAGCCGCAAAGCAAAGTTCCTCCAGTGTATTCTGGAGCAGTCTAGAACACAGCAAGGTCTATTCTAAACTCAGTCGTGTTGCTAAGAAAGTGGGTTGGAAGTGCCTGGAACACTTCACCTGGGAGGCGTTTTGGAGGTGTCCTAACCAGATGCCCGAGCCAATTCAACTGGCTCCTCTCAATGTGAAGAAGCAGCAGCTCTACTCTGAGGCCCTGCTGACCCTATGCCTAAGGGAGAGGACAGACACACTGTGGAAAAACTTCATTTCAGCCACTCCCCAAAGCTTGTGCCCATAGATGAGGATGAGGGTAGGAACATGGATCAACTGGTTAAGCAAGAACTCATCTCTTGAGCTCTTGAAGTGAGGTGCACCTCTTGAAGTACGTTCAAGAGGTGCACTGATCCTCATCCTGGCTGCTTCGCATTCAGCTGCAAATTGTTTCAATGAAAACTGAAGCTCACAATCTGATGAAGCCAATAGAACCACATCATCTGTAAAAAGCAGAGACACAATCCTAATGCCACCAAAACATATCCCCTTTTAACACCTTGGCTCCACCTAGAAATTCTATACATTAAGATTGTGAACAGAACTAGTGACCAAGGGCAACCTTGGCAAAGTCCAACTATCACTGGAAACAAGCCAAAGTTAATGCCAGCAACGTAGTATTAAGTTGTATAGGGACTTAACCTAACAAAAGGCGTGGTACCCATACTCCGGAGCACCCCCTACAGAATTCCAGAGGGACCCAGTCGAATGCCTTCTCCAAGTCCACAAAATACATATGGTTGGGCAAACTCCCATGTGTCCTCCAGAACCCACTAAGGGTGTAGAGCTGGTTCAGTGTTACACAACCAGGACGAAAACCTGGTCGTGTAACACTGAAAGGAGTCTTCTGGAATCCGAGATTTGACTAACCAGCAAACTCTCCTCTCTAGGACTCCTTTTCTAATTCAGAAAGATCAAATTATCTCAGTTTTAAAACCAATGAAGTTGAGAGAGCAAGATCTTCACCATAACATTCTTACTAGGCCTGTCACGATAACAAATTTTGCAGAGCAATTAATTGTCTAAAAAATTATTGCGATAAACGATAATATTGTTTCAAGACCTTTTGACACCGATTTAATGAAAATGAGGTAATAATGTCTGTGATTTCCCGCCATAGATAGATGCACTTTATTTTCAAAACAACACATAACACTGGAACTGATAAACTAAATTAACAAAACAACCAAAGATAAAAATAAAATGAACAAAAAACGTACTTAAATAAAAACTAAACGACATAAAGCCAAAGTGAAAAAAAAATACTGCATTCAACCAAAAGAGTGCAGATTATGAAGTCTGTATACTATATTGGCCTTCAGTAATCACTAGATTTAAATAGAGAAGATGGGCATATCCGACCACCTAATGCAGTAGTTCACACTACACAATTTTTTGCCCCTATTTTCCCTTTACAACAATCTTAGAAAGTTGGCCGATCTAAGATTGTCGCCGGTGGTTTCGTAACCGATCATCCTGTAGTGTGATTTAGATCGGAGTGGCCGCTCCGATCTAAATCAGGGGTTTTCCCCGACTGAGAGCGTTAACCCTGAATGTGACAGATAGCCAATCAGAAAGCGGGGATTCTCCTCCGTGATTTCTGAGGGGAAATTACGGAGGGGAATCTCAAACAGCTGACACGGCATGTGGAAACAACATTAATGTTTATTCAACATTTTGTGCAAAGAATATAGAAATGACAAGGAGAGGAGTTGGAGTCAAATTGCTACCGCAGTTGATAAACTCGGTAGGTTTTCAGCTGTTCTTCGTTAACGTGACATAAATAGGTTGCAATGATTTTCATTCAGTCAGGACTTTACACTGACTCTAGCCACATGCATCACAGATAGATTCTAGTAAAGCATTGATTAATGCCTGATCTTAAAATTAGTTAACTGGACTTGTAGCCATTATTTTGTGCCCATGTGGCTGGACACAACACGGCACAATGAACCTGATCGAACCGTTATACCTAGGATTTCTGTCGACTAATGTGTGGTGGTCTCAGGTTTTGAAAATGGGCCGACAACTCGTGTAGTGTGCGCTGGACATTACACTAAGGAAGGGAGGGTCAGTGGAGAGCACCGGAGTTGGGCCTTTTTTCATTCAGTGTCATAAGGAGAAAGAAAAAAGGCAGGAAGAGACGATAAAGCCGATAATTAAAATGAGGTGATAAATTAAATTTATCATGCGATTAATTGATTTATCGTTTATCACAGCAGGCCTAATTCTTACCATCTCCTCTTAACCTTCTTCACCATGAACTCCTGCTCACCTTCTTCATCATCTTGTTTTGCTTGTGAAAGAACTCCACCTTGATGTCTCCGCAGACAGGTAGTGGCTGAGGGAACTCAAACAACATCAGTTTGTCCTCCCTGCGAGTATAAGCAGGGTTGTAGGTGTGGATCTTCACTTTTAGCTGGTAGACCACGAAGTGAGGGTCTAAAGACACAAAAACACCTGAGCGTCACTCCCTTCTTCTAGATTACATAATGAACTGAAATGGAACTCGAATATGGTCAGCAACTGAACTGAGAACAGTTTGGGTCTGGGTAGGGACGTAGAATTGAGACTGTGTCGGCATTCAGGACTAACCTTGGCTTGGGTCTGATTCTAGAACTGAAAAGTGTCTAGAAACAATATTACATTTCTAACATGATCTCAGTACGAACTAAATCGTCCAGAAACTAGGACTCTGGATTACGAAAGATTAACCAGGGTCTGGATCTGGTTTCTAGAACTTACTGCATGTACCAGCCGTGAACATGGGGATGGTTTCGAACAACATTTTGTGGAAGAGCAGTGCCACAGGTTTGTAGTGCAGCCGGTTCCTGAGCAGGAAGTTGTAGTAGATGACGTAGCGTCGCTGGCTGGGAATGGTCACACCCTGAACACACACAAAGAATAACAGCGTCAAGATTGGGTGGGATCTGGTGGGATTTTCACAACAGAAAACCTTTGGTTTTGATACAAGTGGACACCTTTGGTCCACTTGTATCATTCAGACCAAAAACGGACTTTATTTTTTTTGTTTGGTGCAGTTTACTTTCACATTGTACTTTTTGAAAGTGAACTATACTTTGTAAACAATGCCATGTCATTGATGATTGTTGCTAACATTTGATAGAAATGATGAGGGGCGGAACAGAGCACAGACCCAGAAAGAAAGAAAACAATCATGCAAGTCCTGCATGCTGAATTTATGTTGTACGCATTAACATGTGCTTGTTATTACAATTGCAATACAATTTTGAATGTCAAGAGCTGGTCATTCAACTCAGGTTTCGCGATGTGATATTTCTAATTTTGGAACCACGTCAGCAAATGCGTGCTGCTAACTTAATAAGCCATGACACAACATGCTGGCAGCAGCTTTGCTAAGCAGAAGACGACAGATCAGGTATGATTTCATTACAATTAGTACATGCAGTAGTCGTGTTAGCAACACTGAAGGGCTCATTTTTACCATGATGCCCAGCAACGGTGTCTCGAGAAGTCCAAAAAGACGTATGTTTCCTGTAGTTGGTTCAAAACGAGACAGGTCTGTATTCACTCCAAAAGCAAACCGAACCAGTGTTAGTTTGAAAGTGGACTCAGACCACTAACTCAAAAAATGGGTCTCTCTCTGTTTGGGGAGCACCAGGTTCCACTTGAGCATATTTACACCTGCACAAAAGGTTCAAACCCAATAGGAAACGAACTCTAGTCCATTTAAAGCAGACCAAAGATGGCAGCTCAGTTCAACCAGCTGCAACCAGAACATAAAGGATCATAAAGATTCAGCTGCTCATTGTTTCTTTCTCCTTATTGTTAAACCTCAAACCTAACACACTTGGCAGCTCCAACTTTATTTGCATTCTGACCTGATTCATGATAAGGAAGAGAGATCGGGAGAAGGATCAAGGATGTTGGTGTAAACTCAATAACCCAAAGGACATTCCTGCTTGTAACATATGGCAAACACACCTGTTTTCATCTTTACCTCGTCTTTGCTGTTCCTGACTTACTGACCTTCTTGTCTCTTGTCCGGACCTCTCCATAGAAATCTAGGGCCTCCTGAGCTTCCTGGAACTTTCCTCGGTGCAGCAAGTAGGCACAGATCATGACTCCAGTGCGGCCCTTTCCTGCCTTGCAGTGGATGGCAGCCACATGATGCTCATCTTCACTAAGCCACTGATCCAAGTCCTCACAGAATGGCTTGATTAGCTCCAGCTGGGGCGGGTTGTGGTCTTCGAATGGATACTGAGCCACTGAAACAGAATTGAGTAGTTAGTAAGGATAAATACAAAAACTGGTCTTCCAACAGGTCAGAGGGCGGGGGACTGTCTCACCTCTACAGCTGAACTTTGACGTGTCGTAGTGTCGCTCTGCACATCTAAGGAAATAGGGACGCTTTTCAAGAAACTCAAAGACATTGTACAATAATAAAATTAAAAATAACAGTAATAAGAAATCATGGAAATGTTATACATTAAGAAAAATTGTAAAAAGATGGGTCTTGAGTGTAGAATCTGTATGAAATCTCACTTTAAAGTTGACTTGCAGATTTCAAAGTGAGAAGGTCAGAACAGTGACAGATGGTGACAAGGAGTATTTTGAATTCAATGAGCTTAGAGTTAGGGAGCCAGTGTATATTTTGAAGAACTGGGATTATGTGGTCATGGGAGAGGGTGTGAGTTAAGGTTGGGCGATATCCAGGATTTTCCAAGCCAATATTCGTCAGTCTATCAAATGACGATGGGTGACATATTCACGCAGGTGACCTTTGGACTTTTTTTTGTGTGTGTGTGTAACAACAAGTAACCTAACAATGATTCGCCAGCTTAGAACACAAAAGTAAAAAAAAAAAAATGGAGGAATTAGTTGCCAAAAAAAAGAATACAAAGTCACCTATTTGGGATTGCTTTGGCTTTAAACAGGATGAAGAGGTAAACCACAGGGTGTGGATTGCAACTTGAGCAGTTTCGAGTTGCTGCAGCTCTAGCAAGCTCTGAAAAAGTTTTTCACTAGCAGAAATACAAAACACAGTTCAATAAAAAAATTACCGCCCCATATGGACACAGGGCACCTTAGCTGTAAATATTTCTCAAAGGAAAATGCATAAAAGACGTTTCCAACTGATGTCAAATAGCAGGTAAACATACTGGTCTGTGGAAAGCAACTCTTTGAGAGGAGCCAACATCAGCTTGCTTACCTAACCACATATTTGTGGCTCGTGAGACCACAAAGACATGAGTGCAGCTTCTGAACTCGTCTTCAGATCCACTGGTAAAATTGTTAACCACCTGCGCAGGCTGCACACACTGCTAAATTCAAAGTAGGATTTCATGACATGCTTGTTTCCTTTATAAAAGCATTTCTAAAATTTATCTAGTTCATCATTTATCTAGTTCAGTTAAATTCAAACAGGGAAACATTGCAGAGTTTCCCTGTTTGAATTCTGCATAGTTTTTGGGTGTTTACATCATGTATTTATTTTGAATGCATCAAATCACTCAAAAAGAAACTGTGGCAGGGATTTGTTTTTCTTCTTTTAATTTTAGTTTGTATTTAATTTAGTATTAAACGGCATATGGTCATACAAATCCAGAAGCACAATTAAACTAGGGAAAGGCCAGTCACCCCTCATTGTATTTCAATAAATGTAATTTCTGAAAATAGGGTAGTGTATTTCTGTTCCAGGTTTGGTAAATAAATTGCCACTGCAGTTGGAGGCACTTTGGGGAAAAAAAAACTGGAACGGCAGTAGTTGATGGTGTGCTGCGTCTTTTGGCTTCAATCAAGAATTGTTACTAGTGTAATAAAAAAGTAACTCATAGGCAAAAAAAAAAAAAACACCTTAAGAAGAAACAACCAGCAAAGGGCGCAGTCTTTCATCGATGGTCAATAAATTTGTCCAATCGCCCAATATTAGTACGCGGTTGGGCGGGCAGCTGAGTTTATATGAGCTGGAGTTTGTTTGTTTAACACCTCCATAATTCCCTTAGGAGGGAAAATCTGGAACGAGAAATCTTTGACCTCTAAACGTCTTTACCAGGAATGCTCCTAAATGTGAAGGGATCAAAAGCTGAACCAGGCTAACAAGAGGACAGTAGTACTTACAAGTTATAGATCTTATAGTGATTCTTGTGCTTGGAATCCAAGAACCTAAAAATAAAAATAAATCAATTAGGTATCATAGATCAGTTTGAGTTTCTTCAGAGTGGTTTCCTCTTCAGAGTTTCTCTTTCAAAGTGAATATGATCTGTTGCAGTGGTGATGTTCAGTCTCTAAAGCCGGATGCTGTCCCATGTGTGTCTGCACAGTCCACACCACCAGAGGTGAAGGTCCTACATGGTTAGGGCAGTGGTCTCAAACTTTCTCCTTTTTTTTTTTTTTTTTTAACTGAACTGAAACACACCAAATTCCGCAGCACATCTACATGATAAGGTTGTCAAAGTCAAGCTAGCATAGCTGACCCACTTCTCTCTACCTCCATATATTTTTTTTATTATAACTTTTTCCTACAAAAACTAGTTGCTATCTACTTGTGGTAGTGTTGACAATTAGTGGAAAAGCAATGCATCCCTTATGTATTGTGTATATTTAAGATTTAGTGCACAATGTTAACAGCTAAAATCAATGGTGGTTATCATCAGCTAGCAGTCTTTTGCCCTCCAACAGGGAACTGGAAGATGGGATCTTGCACACATGGCATCACATTGCAATTCCACACAATTAGTGCTTTGATACTAATTGTAAACATTACCACAAGTACCAAGGGTATCACATTTCACCAATCAGTGAAAAGTTTTAATTAGAAAAAAAATAGAGACGAAGAGGGAAGTAGGTCAGTTATGCTAGCTCGACTTTGACAACTTTAACATGTAGATGTGCTGCGGAATTCAGTGTTCTTGGTTCAGTAAAAAGAAAAAAAAAAACCGGCGAGTTGTTCTTCAACGGTTTTTCCGCATTATGTCCCCTTTACTCTTGCGCACTGCACTGAATTAACAATACCTACATCTTCAGGTTTAATTTTGTTAAATGAATTTTAATACCGCGGCAGCGTGGTTGAGGATGGCATGTAAAATGATTCTTTTGCTCTCCACCGTTGTCCACATACGCAAAATTTCCAGAAGAAAGTGATAACATGGAGAGTGTCTATATCTGACATGCTGCATGTTATTACACTTTAGAAACTACTATGATTGTTATAAGCATTTGATTTTAAGATTGGCAGTCTCTCCTCTTTATTTTTTCTTCTGTGGTATTGTTTGTTAAATTGTGCCCCTTATATCCTCTCCTTTTGTGATGTTGTCCTGTTGGTGTTGGTTGCTTTTTTTTGTTCTCATTGTCATTATAATACAGGGTGGCCCACAAAAAAGTAGCCCGCCTTCCTGACAGAGTGGCCACCAAGTTGCTGGACTTAACAACTTGTGACTTTTATCTGTGGGGCAATTTGAAGGGAAAAGTGTACGCTAATAACCCGAGAACTTTAGAGCAATTGAAAGACAATATTCGTAATGCAATTCAGAGCATTGGTGCCCCAGAGTTGCGTCACGTATATGACAATATGTTAAGGCGCGCTTAAAACTGCATTGACGCACAAGGGGATCATTTCTAGAACTTTCTGTAAAGAGTGAGTAAAGATTTTGGTATTTCAAGTTCTTTCTTTCTTTAAAGAAGGCCGCCAGTAATACTATAGTAACGCGGGCTACTTTTTCGTGGGCCACCCTGTATATAAATCCATCCCATAATGTGAATATATAAGTGAAGGTACGACTGTATACATTATATCACCGTCAATAATAACCAGAACAACACAGAAAGGATTTGGTTGCACAGAGAGGTAATAGTTAGAAGTTACATTGTCACAGTGCAGAACTTATCTAACTGCACATAGTATGATTATCACATGATCCAACTAGCATGCGACACAGTTAAACCCTCCCAGTTTAACAGTTAATGTGAAAACATGGAACATACAAGCATCCAAAGTTCTTATTTATGACATATTTCTTGTTTGAGAAAGTTGTTAACGAGGCAGATGTTTGATCTCGGCTCTAAAGCAAACCCACAACACCTCAGTTTGATTTTTTCATAAAGCTGCTTTGTCTGTGGCCCAGCTGTGTTCTTGTTCTGTCTGTGACTCACCGAACAACATCATCGATATTGTTCCTGTAGACGCCTTCAAGTCGCTCAGCGGGAAAACCCATGGCAATGATGTTGGGATAGATATCTGATTGGTAAGTTCAGGAAAGTAACCTGTGGAACAGCTCAGAGAAAAGTTTCTAAATTGGCAAAATAAATAGTTTACAACTCATTCTCTTAACAACTCAAATAATTCACAGTGTTGGTCTCACATTCATATTATATAAACCATGACAAGCTCTCAGCTCCACTGATTGAAGCTCAACAAAAACTTTAATCAATATCCAGGGCGTGGCAGAGGTGGTCCCAGCCTGTGTGGCATTAGGCACTATTGATATTCAGATCCTCTGGTTGTAAGAGCGAGGTGGGTGGGTGTGCTCATGCTGCTCCCCACAAGATGCCGGTTGTCCCAATCCGATTATGTGATCGGAAATCGGGCCAATCACATGCTTTCAAACTGATCTGAATCAGGCGTTACATACCGATCAGGGATCAGATATACACATATTGATTCTAAACACAAATGGGAATAAATAAGACTATCAAGCAGGGGCGTGGCATGGGGTGGGAAAGTATTGTGTGTTTTTTTTAATTGTTTTTAGCAGTAAAAATTAAATGTTACCCCTCCCAGGCCAATAAGCACACATTCATATTTGCCCTGAACCCCCATGTATCTGCGTTAAAGGGTTCGTTCCTGCTTAGCGTGCTTAACAGAGACATTTTCAGCAGCAGTCAGTATAAGACAAGAACGACTGTGGCAGTTACTATGCTGCCTAGAAAAATAATAAAGTCAAGTTTAAAAAAATAAAAAATAGAGATATAAGAGGGAGAAAAAGACAAGAGTGTCTATTTGTGACAGTTTTTTTCCAAGAGAGGTGAGTAGACTGTGTGAGATTATCAACCACTTAGCATAGTAAGCTTAGCTACAGACTACCGTTTGCCTCCATAGCATTTAATGAATTAAGGAAAAGAAATACCAAGATATTAATATATTTAACTTGTCCCTGTACTTTTTACCACACTTGAGAAAAGGTGAGTCAGTCAGCAGCAGCTCTAATCCCCGATACCAACATAGACCCCTTACCCCGTCCCAGTGAAAAAGGTGAGCAACACTGTATCCAATGACAACCTATGTAGCATCATTCCAGGGAATCCATAGGGATTTCTGTATCTTTGCTCTTTTTAAAATTACGCAACAAAAACAATATATTTGTTGCTGACAGAAATTCAAACAATCTTTATAAAATGATTTAAAAAAAACAGCCTCCTGTCTGGACTGCAGCCAGTCCGCTTGCATTTAAATTACACACATATATATATATATATATATATATATATATATATATATATGCTCAAAAAAATAAAGGGAACATTTCACTTTAATTTTGTGTGTGTGGCTCCAAATCCAGGCCTCCATTGGTTAATAGATTTGATTTCCATTGATGATTTTTGTGTGATTTTGTTGTCAGCACATTCACCTTTGTACAGAACAAAGTATTCAATGAGAATATTTCATTCATTCAGATCTAGGATGTGTTATTTGAGTGTTCCCTTTATTTTTTTGAGCAGTGTATATATATATGTATTGCCACATTCCTCCTGACCTGTCCTCTCCTAAGTGAAATTAAAGCTGCAGTATGTAACTTTTATAAAATGTATTGTTCTACATATTTGTTTGAACTGTCATTGTGTTGTGACAGTATGGCATGAGAAATAATTTGTGAAAAAATTATTTCCTCTGCCTTCTCCCAGTGCTATCTAGAAACAACCAATCAGAGGGAGGAGGCGGGTTTTAGCACTGTCAATCACAATCTCATGTGGCTGCTCATCTTCCCTCCCCCTTGCACAGAGCTATGCAGATTCAAACTGTGAATGCTCAGTGTAGTTAACATAGCTACCAATGACGGCAGATAAACAGTGTTCATGTGTTAAGTTGTTTCTCCACCATTAGCACATTTAGCAGTGAGTGAATGAAGTTGACTGACAGCACTAAAACCCTCTTCCTGGTTCTGATTGGTTGTTTTTGGTCAGAACGTTGCATTATTTTAGCTAGCAACAGTAAATCAGGGAGGAGGTGGAGATTTTTTTCACAGATTATCTGTCTCATAGCTGTCATGACATGATGACAGCTATAACAAATATGGAGAAAACATATTTTTTATTAAAGTTATATACTGCAGTTTGAATAAAATGCAACTACATAGCATTTTATTTTTAGAAGTCTGGATTGCTTCATATGTATTTTGCACGTTGTCTGAGACTTGAAAGTGGGAAGAGACGTTTCAATGAGATAAAAGTAATAATAAAAAAAATAAGCAATTTATTGTATTTATTGTATTGTATTGTATTGTATGCGGACTGTTGGGAGGTAAAATTCACTAGTAGTAAATATTGTGCTAGTATCAGTATTGGACCAAAGAAAGCAAGGCAGTTGCAATGAGATAAAATTATGCAAGCCTTTAAAATTATGATGCTTTTGATGGGTCAGATAGACTCAAGAAATTTGTAACAGTAGTTGAGCAGGGTGGGGGCCCAATCAAATTTTTTGTCATGGGGCCCAAGATTCCTGGCAGTGCCCCTGCTGCTGAGGTTATGTGGTGGTACAGAATCAGAATGTCTCGAAACAACACATGCGCAGCTCACTGCAGTAGTGATGGCTGTAAGGCGAAGCAGAACACAGCATCAGCTTGGGAGAACTGTTGGCAACTTAACAACGATGTAACAGGTAACTTTTCAGACCCCTGGTTAATTTTTTTTTCTCCAAAAAGTGACTAGTGACAAATATTTGATTTTTTGGGGACTTTGCTGACAAAATGGGAAAGCACCTTTAGTGCTGCAGTGACATGAGCCCCTCCCTCCTCCGAAGCCCTTACTGGCTCATCATGCAGTAGAGTGGAGGAAACTCCATCCCGTTTCCACATTCCAATGGAATTACGCACGCACAGAGCTACCGGTGACCCCGCTCTGGATGAAATATAATGTAAACATAGTTTTTATGTTGTCCAATGTCTTTTTGAACCAAAACTGTCGCATCCAAAGGTACCTGTACTTGATTTACACTGCCTGTGTTCTGTTAAATGATAAATAAGGTGGATAAAATAAAAAAATAAGGGACAACCTGGATCTGTTTCTTCACTCCTGCATTTTTTTAAATGTAGTTTTGAAGTACCAGATCAGGATCGGATATCAGCAATTACTCAAAATCAAAGAACTCTGAGGCAAAAAAAAAACCCTAAAATGGAACCTTATTGAGGGCTGCAGGGAACACCGATGGTTCTAAAAGCAACCTTCACACTATTCTGTAAGCAGCATCTGTAAACCAATGAGCTTCTTTTCCATCATGAAAAGGACTGAAATTTGACAATTACATGAGGTTAATGTACAGCATTCCTCCTGCACTCTGAGCAGAGCAACTCAACACCAAATAGTTTAAATTCCTTAAACTATAGTGCTTCCATCAATTTCCTTATATTCCCTTCCCAGGTATTTCAGAGAATTGATCAGAATTTATGATCAGCTCTCAGGAAGATTTTATGGAATCAGCCTGAGGTCAGACCTAGTGCCTGATACAACCGCTGAAGAAGCAGAACATCAGTACATCCATTTCTTCTTGTTCCGTCTGGAATAATTACAGTTTTGCTGGAGCTTACCAGCAGCAAACATCACAGTTCAGCATCTGTGGAGTCACATTTCAATTTACTTAAATCCTAGCAAAGGAAAAGTTTTGGATTATTTATCCAACTTCTGAATCCATTCAGATCTACTTCATTCTGCTGCACAGCAGCACCACCTTCAGTCAATTTCATAAACTGCCTTTCAGACACTGCTCAGTCAGACTAGAAGGTGGACCCACAGACACACAAGGTAATTTTAAAACCAAACCAACATCTGAGTTCTGATTGCATGTTTGGTTCCGGATCAGGTTTACTCTGCTCCGCATCAGATCACTGTTTGCTTCAGCCATTCTGAAGGTAGCAGAGTCTCTGCTGTGAGGAAACATTTTAAAACCAAGCAAGGAACACCTTCTATTTTATTGAATCCTCTGGCAAGAAACTCATCCTGCTGTCCTGGAAAAGGAGGACCCAACTTTTAAAGCCTGGATGGCAATATTGACTGATACGGTACATTCTCAATGACAAACTGGGAGATTTTGAAAAAATCTGGAAACCAGAGAAAAATCTGCCTCCAAGAGGCCTTGCAATCACTTATAAAAGAGAAAGACAATTAGAAATGTACTGTACAAGCTGTAGTCTTACTATGCCTAGATAGCACTCACTAGGGGGGTTGCATAAGGGGAAGTGGGTGATGTTATCCTTCAATGCCCTTGTCTATGTTTTTGGTTTGGTTGTTTTTCTTGACCTTCTTATATTGTGTTTATTGAAGGACAAAAATGACAAAGGCAGTAATTCCATCTTGATCTCTGCTCAATGGAAGCCTTACAATAAAAATATATTTTTGCAATATTTCAAAAATATTGTAAACTAGACCAGAACCTAATTTACCTGAGCCAGAGTTTCCTGAGCTGCAACATGACCCTAGTGATCAGAAAGCTGTGGCTTGTCAGCCTCTGTGCAGACCGAACTGCTTTAACGACTGGAACTGCACGTCCACTTATTAAAACATATCAGACAAACAAGAGAAATACACAAATGCACACGTGCAAACTGAGTTGTAAACTACTCTCTTATTTCTTTTTAATTTCCTGAATGTGGCAACCTCTCGGCCAATAGAATGACAGTGTTGAACTGGGTGCGTTTGTTTCTTTCTAGTGGGTGTGCCTGTGTGGCTATTGATTGTAACAACCTGTGCTGCCCGCTGGATGTAGGGAGAAACGACAACATCAGCTTTTTGCTCCGTGTAACAACTTAGAGATAAGGAATTTGGACACATAGTCTACGATCAATTGCTTAGAATTGACTTACATGTGTTGTATTCCTCTTCCTCATTAAAAATCCGCCAGCAGTGTCCTACTGATCGCTAACAGTCTAATGGAGCCAGAAAATGGATTCACAGAACCAACCGTGTTTCAACTTAGAAAGATAGCATGTTGTGACTAAGTTGACTAATTTAGAGATACAAATTAACCTGACAGTTATGTTTTTAGACTGTGGGAGGAAGCCGGAGTACCCAGAGAGAACTCACATATGCACAGGGAGAACATGCAAACTCCATGCAGAAAGACCCGGGGCCAAGAATTGAACTCAGGACCTTCATGCTGCAAGGCAACAGTGCTACCAACTATGCCACTGTGCAGAACAAAAGACATGAAATCCTGCTTTCAGACTGAAAATGTGTACTCTCAACTTTTGGCAGAATTCCCTTATTAACCTCGCTGGTTCAGATCCACAAACAATCCACACATAACAATGTACTGTGCTTGGGAATAACCCGGCATTACAGGATATTTCTCTTCTTTAACGCACCATCAGTGTGACCAATGTAAAACAGAATTGTGAGAATGTAATGCTGTCTGCAGATCATGTTCTAAAGCACAAGAGCCCCATCTGACTCATTACACATTCCTATCCCGAGTTCTCACAGTATTTCCCCAATTCATATAATCAAGACCAGACTGTGGAACCTTGTTATTTCTGTCTGAAGGTCTCACCTCAAAGTCCACCAGGAGCTGACATCTCCACTGATTCTATGGTGGATTTACTGCCCCATGATGTAAATTAAGGAAGAAGAGGATGCTGCTGCATCATAAGATCTGTCTGAGTGATCACCTGACCTGAAGGGCAATGCTACGATGAAGACTAGATTCAAAATTCATAAATCTTTCTGCTTGGTTCTTCACATGCCTTTTTTCCCAATAAAACCATATAAACTGTGTTACTCAACAGGTGAGTTCAAACCTTTAATGAAATAAAGTCATTCAAAAAAATCATGCTTGAAGGTCATTACAACTACTTGAGAATGTGTCCTGCATTAAAGGGAAATTGCATTTGCCATTTTCTGCTGTGACTAAAGCATGAACCTTTACCCGCAGAACATGCAAGGAGAAAAATAATCAATTTAAGTCCACCAAAAGCTGTGCTCCTCCTGCCTAAAGAACCTGTCACCTTAACCCAATGGAACCAGAGGACAACCAGCTTAAGTCCCACACTCATCTCTGGAACTTCAAGCTGATTTCATTATATTTCAACACAACCGGGAAGGACATCCCTCCCAGCTGGAACCCAAAGAGGCTTTGCTGAATTTGAAAAAAAAAAAAAACGTTTTCCTGCTACAATAACCAATCTGTGACTTCTCACAATAACACTGCAGCTATAAATGGTATATAAATACAATATATATGTATTTGCAGTTCTGTCTATGATTCTGCAGTTCTAATGTAAATGTTGCGTTTTTAATGCAATTATGTGGGGAGTCCCACGCTAACAGGTGAAAGATACAAGTGAGGTCCAGGTCAAACCCATCCTCCTGATACCGCCGCTTGTTCCTACTAACAATCTCCTTGATTAGATTAGCAGCCATAGTTCCCAGAGGTCCGTTAACCAAGCACCAGGGCACGGCTGGGAGCCCCCGATCCCTCTGTCGGCTTAGGACAGATGCGCTAACGGCGACAGCTAGCTAGGAGCTAGCTCCTCGCTAGCCCTCCAAGCTCCACAGAAATTATAGAATAACACTAAAAATCCTCCGAAAAATATTCTCACAGCAGTCAAAGGCCCGAGTATCTCTCCGGGTTCCGCAGCAGCAACCGGATGCTAACCGTCCTGCGTGTGGACAGCCAGCCCCCGGCCGTCGGCGCTGCTTTCTGGGTCAGCTCAGGGGCTGCTCCCTCTGTGGGCCCGGATGTTCAGGTCCCCCCGTCCAGACACAGAACCACCGCGTCGCTCGCCAGTGCAGACCATAACCTCCGGACAGATCCAAAGGAACTGTTCCAGGCCTCAGAGAACTGCAAAGACGCAGTGATTAAATGCAGCAACGCGGAGAGTAAAACAATCTCCGAGCAGCGACCACCGAGCGTCAAGTCCGCGGCAGTATGAAGGACATTCAGTGGCTTTCAAAATAAGGGATGGATCACAACAAGAATTTTACTCTTGCAATGTAATTTCTAAACTGCGTAAATTTTGCTCCAGCGTAAATCATTAATAAAATTGCCTTTTTGCCTCCTTGTCTTTTCTTAAGTGCATTTGAAGAATTGAAACCAACAGATTTAGACTATTTCCTATATTCTATATAAACTTCGGTTACGTCATGCCACATGCTTTTATTTTCTACAAGACAGACATCCTGTTGCCGCCTTGTTCAAAATAATAGAAAATCAGTGGTTCTCAATTATTTTGTGTCATGTAATGTTCTCTCTGCCGCTGTTGCCAGAGAGTCCAGTCTTGTACTGACGTAGGAACAGACCAGACGGATCCAGACGCAGACACGTTTCCTTGGCAACAAGCGGAGTGGAGCTCCTGCAACGCTGTTTTCGGAATATGGTTCTGTTATGGCCCTTCACCTTGACAGCATTGGATCACCTACGTTACCTGGACGTGAGATGGATTATGCTTTTATAGTATCTTAAGGTTGCCACCCGTCCCTTCAAATATGGAATCATCCTGTATTTGGCCGTTAAATGTTGCGTCCAGTATTGAACCGATACGGGACGCGATTTGTTCCGTATTCTATAAATGTCCGATAGACACGCCTATCACACACATATCAACACTAAGTGTAACAATAACGACCAAAACAAAACACAGGAAATATTAAAGTCAGCTAAATTGTCATTGCGGGAGCGAAAGGACCCCAGAACGCTATGGACTGACGCTGTTGTCACGGTTACCTAGAGACGGACACTATCAACCCGCGTCTTTTTACAACGTCCTCGACCCGACTGTTCACCGTACTTAGAAGTAAAACCTCTCATAAAGATACAGACGTGCGAGGGAAGACGCAAATCCTAGGCTGAATAATGTTAGTGAGAATGAACACAGGCAATTAAAAAAATGTGTCCATCGTGGCGCAGTGTGCTGCTGTATGCATGGATCAGGAGAGGAACTGCAGACCCGTCAGAACCTAAAACACTTGACATCAGCGTCTCTTCATCCTTCAATCATCTCCCGAGGCTGATATGGTACAGAAGATTTTGCTATGAGTAAGTTTCTTATTGTGCTTTTACTGGTTTGATTATTTGCTCCTGACTACCAGGAAAAAAAATATTGTCCAATCACCATTTTTTTTAAATTCCACAATCTTTGTAAGGTAATTAGCATACTGAAAACATATTTTTTGGAAAAAAAGTTTTTATTTTTGAAATATCATGTGTCCACTACAGTGGACATCGGAACCCCATACATTTGAAATTGAACCTTGATGGCAACCAGTTTGTCCGAAAGAAAATATCCAAACATCAAGATAAGAATGAATTTAACATTGACAAAACTGAGCACAGTTGCCTAGCAAGAAGGCCAAGAACCCAGAACCTGGCCCAGGGTCTTTCTGCATAGAGTTTGCTTGTTCTCCCTGTGTATGATGGGTTCTCTCCGGGTTGGTTGGTTGGTTGGTTGGTTGGATGGATGGATGGATGGATGGATGGATGGATGAGTGGATGGATGAGTGGATGGATGGATGGATGGATGGATGGATGGATGGATGGATGGATGGATGGATGGATGGATGGATGGATAAATGAATGAGTGGATGGATGGATGAATGGATGGATGGATGGGTTGGTGGGTGGGTGGATGGATGGGTTGGTGGGAGGATAAATGAATGAATGAGTGGGTGGATGGATGGATGGATGGATGGATGGGTTGGTGGGAGGATGAATGGATGGGTGGATGGATACAGAAAAAACAGAAAAATAATTACAAATGTCCACTACAGAGGACAATTTTTCAACTTTTAAATACTACGATAAAGTACAGTTAAAATAATTCATAGAATGTTTTAATATGCTGCTAACAGACTTATTTAGAATTTGCCAACAACATTTTAAACCAAAATTTGCACAATAAAAAGTTTTATGCACTTACTTTGTCTCCCTCCATAAAATGTGCTTGTACTGATGAACGCCATTTTTCTGAATTAGAAAAAGGAAAGTACAGAAGCCCCACCTCTTCACATGTGGTATCATTGAAAAGCCCTAAATGTCCTCTGTAGATACCAAAAGGAATTAATTCAGTAGAATGCAGGGGGTGGGAGATATTCAAGTTTAGAAATGTCCTCTACAGAGGACAAAAATGAACTACTGGTAGTCACAAGGTTAATGTGTAATAACAGCAGCCTAAATAATACAAATGGTCATTTAAAGAACAAGACATACAAATAGATTAACACTAAATACATACATATTTCCTACTTTAAAGGTTTGTTGGGGCTTTCTGTAGGTTTTATTTTGAAATGCTGATATATTTTATGGATTCATTGTTCAGTGGTCATTAATGGACCAGACATAGACCTGCAGCCTTGGGCGGTTCTAGATGGGGGCAAACGGGGTACCAAAGAAGTTATACTAAATAAATGTCTTATGTTAATACTCAGTGGTGGATCACTTTTTTAAAAAACCTTCACAATTTTACTTTAACAACAAATTAAAAATTATAATGCTGCACTTTTAGCTGCTGTGTAGAATCACACTTTCCAGATGGAAAGTGGCAGATGCCAAGGATCTGCAACCTGAATCTCTGGAGACACAAGTGGCTCTTTGGCTCACTTATTATATCAAATGATGAAATAATGCTCTGTTTTGTTTTGTTTTGTTCCCCCATTCTTTTTCAAGTGTCGCCATGGAAAAACACCAACTATCCTGGCCCCTGTGTTAAATTTGGTCTAGAACCAGCCTCCAAACCTAACTCCTTATTTCTATAAATATTTTAGTAATACTCTTTACAGTACCAGAATTTTCACATAACTTTTATACTTTTGGCTGTCTGAGGACACATTTTGAATATTAAATCAGGTGTTATGATCAGTTGATCAGTTACTCAGTACTTGAGTAGTTTACCAAATACTTTTTACTCTTGCTTAAAAAGGTGTTTTTAAGGTATGTGTATGCTACTCTGATTGGAGTACAATTTTGGGGTAACTCTAACCAACTATGCATGAATGATTGTTCTACGGATCACTTTTTAAAAACAAAAAACACCGCCATAAAATAATATCTATCACTGCAGTGGAAGTCCCACCCCATGAGAGTAGGACGACACGCCGTGGGGAGCGTCCCTTATTTTAATTTCTGAAAGGTGGCAACCCTAACTGCCACCCCAGCACACCACAGTGTATAATGAGACGCTGGTGACAACAGACTGGTAAAACAACCCCAGCAGCTTTCCACAGATGTTGAAGCAGTGATACCCAAAGTCAGTCTTCGAGGGGTCGGCATCCTCCATGTTTTAGTTCTCTCCCTGGTTTAACTCAACTGGATCCAATGATGGCTCTTTAGAAGGCCTAAGAAGAACATTGATAAGCTTAGAAGGTTGTTACTACCACCAGGGAGAGAACTAAAACATGTAGGATGCTGGCCCTCGAGGACTGACTTTGGGCACCTCTGTATTAAAGGATCTCAGCCTCCTTGTGCATCCTGGTCTGAGCCTTCTTATAGAGCTGCTTTGTGTTGTTTGTCCAGTCCAGCTTGTTGTCCAGCTACAAGCCAAGAGGTTAGGTCTGCACAAACTCCACCACCTCCGCTCCTATCAGAACTGGTTGTGGACTGCCTCTGTCCCTCCTGAAGTCAATAACCACTTCGTTCGTCTTGGAAGCTGGAGGTTGTTTCTATGGCACCAGTCAACAAAGTCCCTCAACAGGCTCCTGTACTCCTCTTCATTGTCTTTGATACACCCCATGATGGCAGTGTCATCGGTGTACTTCTGGATGTGACACGTTTCAGAGTTACACTAGAAGTCTGAGGGGTACAGGGTGAAGAGGATGGGTAACATCCTAACCCTAACCCTAACCCACCACCCTTTGCAGGGTTCCAGTGTTGCTGACTATTTTCAGACATTATGTTATTCATCATGACAAACTGTGGTCTGTTAGGTAATAAATAAAATAAAATAAATAAATAAATAAATAAAGGAAGGAAGTTAAACCCAGCCTCGGACCTCTAATTAATTTAATGACGATTATTTTAATTATGATTTTTCTGCTATAGTCCAACTTTTGAGTGAGCAGGGCAACTTCTCCTGTTTTTAGCTTTTTGCTCATGCACGTGTGGTTTTAAGAAATGTAATCAATTGATCTCTCCAAGTCTTTTACTCTGTGTGGTCTGGGCGTGCGCTTTTAAGATGATTATTTGTGTGTGTCGTTTCACTTCTCCAAAACTGGCAATGTCCAACCGTGACATCTGCCGCACTTGTCCTGAGTGTCACACTAAGACCCTGGGAGCTCATTTTGTGGAAACCACATGTGCATGCACATTGGTGGTGCACAGACATTACAGTCTATGAACTCCTGCTATACCACCGTCCTCAAGCTAAACCACTGGCTCCTCTGTTTAAACTATAAATAGATTAACGCAATATTGCATTCTCCTTAGTTTTCTCTGTTCTGTATGTACTGGAGACTGGAATTAAAAGTGGCATTTCAAATAAAGTTTTGAATGCGCTTCTGAACTGGCAGCCTCCAAAGCGCCCTGTTCATTTCTCAAGTCTTGTTCAAAATAATAGAAAATCATTATTTTCTATAATCAAAAATAATGATTTTCCGAAGAGATGTCCCAGATGTCTCCACTGGGACATCTCTTCCGTTTTGTTAATGTTGGGTTTTTCAATTTGTTGAAGTGGTTTGCACCTCAGGGTCACTGCAGTTTTCCCCTTTGCTCCTTTTTCTGTTTGCAAAATTTTTTTTGTTTGCATTTCTCATGTGCGTGTGTGTGTGTGTGTGTGTGTGTGTGTGTGTGTGTGTGTAGGTATGCGTGTGTTTGATGCATTTTATATGTGGTTGTAGCATTTTTTGTTTGCATTTGTTTTGTTGATTGTTTGCTCCTATTTTCTGCTATTGCAGGATTTTTTGTTTGCATCTTTTCTCTGTTGCTTTTGTTTTTCACATGTTTGCAGTTGTTTCTATTTTGCTGCGTATTTGCGTCTGACGGCCACCATAGGGGGAGGACAACAAAATGTACTAAAGTTATCAAGAAACAGAATCAAGTTTTCAAATTATTAAAAAGAAATAACTTTCACAATCTATATGAATACAAGAAATTGGAAGCAAATTTAAGAAGAACTATTAAAAAATACAAAGAGTGATTATTGGAGGAGTTGGGCAGAAATTTACAGGCAATGATTAAAAGGATGAAGTGGATTAAAAGAGTGAGTGGATATCCAATACTAAATGATGGAGAAATAATGGCAGTGAAAGACAGAGAAAAGGTAAAATGCTGGTAAATATTTTGTTAAAATTCATAGTTCTGAAAATATTAATGAAGAAGGGAAAAAAGTAGACAATTTTGGAGAACAGAGATTTATTGCATCAAATGGAAGCTACAAATGGTTAATAGGACATCATCATAATGTGTAGTAAGAGAGTGGAGACAGATGAAGCAGGCTTGAGATGTCAGGTGGTGTTGAATGTTTAATATAAAAAATGAAGAACAAAAACTTACAAAAAGTGAACAGTCCAGGAGAGCACAAGATAATCCAAAAAACACAAATCCAAAGGAAGCACATAGGAAGACTAACGAGGAGAGGTGAGGTAAGGGTAGCAATGGTGAATAGTGACTGGAATAGAAGAGCTAAAATACAGGGAAGCAGAAAGTGGAAACAATGAATATGGCTTAATGACAAACTGATTGCACCTGTGAGTAGTTAGAGAAGGAGTCAGGCTGAGGTGCAGGGAGAATGTGGCACAGGGAAGCTAGGAAGATCTACAGGGGAACACAAAAGAGTGAGAGAGGAAACACAAGGGGGCTGGAAATAATTCTAACACTAAAGAAACATTAAGACTAAAAGAAAACATGATGAACTAGAAAAAGAAAAAGACAAATAGGTTATGAAACAACCAAAACAGACACAAGGCTGATAAAAATATAAGAACTAGGGACCACAGACCTACAGTAACTAGAAGGACTAAACAAAGAAATACCCTAACCAGAATCATTAAAGAAAGATGGTCAAGGACTCAGACATATAAGAACAACTGAACCTAGGGAAATAAAAATAAACATAACTAGAAACACAATGAGGGCCTGAAATAACAAAAACAAGACAAATCTAACCACAGTAAGTTACCTCAAATAAAGAAGCTAGAACAGTGGTTCTTAACCTTTTTTGAGGTACCGAACTCACCAGTTTCATATGTGCATTCACTGAACCCTTCTGTAGTGATAAATAAAATATGATCCCCCCCACCCCCCAAATTCAAGACATAGGGGTGCCCCAACTAGAGTCTAGTTGGGGCACCCCATGATCACTAAGTTTTCTTAAAAGGTAGAGTCTCTGAGAACAGTTCTTCAAAATATAATCAGTGTTTTCAGCAAAGTTGAGCTGACTGTCCAGGAACGACCCACATTTGCCACAGTTTCAACAGGTTGGCCATCGAGAGAAACTGGAACCACTTTAAGGTCTTATTTAGATCATTTAATTAGCTCTACATTCTTAAGAGAAAGAAAAATTTATAATAAATAATAAAGACTGCGGTATTCTGATTTAGTAATTTAGTAATATTAGTTGTGTTACCACCCCCACGCCACTAGAGGCAGTACCAACCCCGAAAAGATGCGACTAAGGAGCAGATTTAGAAGTACAAAGAAAGCTACAGAATTTAGTAAAAATGGTGAGTTTTGCTGAAGTAATGAAAGACACAAGTTCAAATCCATGCTGAGAGTGGAACTCCCTCAATCAGTGCTCCTCCGCAGCACTGATAGGCTAAGCAATGTAACGTGATCCTCTGCAGGAAGTGATGGCAAAGCGGGGCGTCATCACGACTTTACACAAGTGTCTCTTTACCTCCGCGGCAGAGGCTCCGCCGAACCCCTGAGACCGACTCATCGAACCTCTGGGGTTCGATCGAACCCAGGTTAAGAACCACTGAGCTAGAATGACCCTGAAAGGTAAAACTAAAGTGAACTAGAGAATAACTGATAAAACAGAAACACACAAAAACCAAAATCCCAACCCAAAACCCAGAGTCCTGACATGTTTTTTAGAATAACAGAACTGAATAGGGCACTTAAAAAATACTGTCATCTCCAGTAAATGATCTGATTTGTTACGGATGGTAAGTAATTTAAGTGAATCATCTAAAAATATTTTATTAGAATTGTATAACTGGGTCAGGAAGGATGGGGAATTGCCAAAAAGTTGGTGTGATTATTCCAATCCGAAAACCAGGGAAAGATGAGTCAAAACCAGAAAATTATCAGCACTAACATTCAACTTATGTAAATAATGAAGATTAATATATTATATGGAAAACGAAGGACTTTTGGACCTGTCCAGGGGGACCCCGCCTCTCGCCCGGAACGTTAGCTTGAGATAGGCACCAGCAACCCTCCCGACCCCACTAGGGACAACGGTGTATAGAAAATGGATGGATGGATGGATGGATGGATGGATGGATGGATGACTTTTGCCTTCTTATCAGAGAGGGAGAAGTACAATAGATCCAGTTTTATGTCTAGGCTATCTTTCCCTAATGCTGGCACTGAGAACTAAAAAGGGAATCTTTGAGACGCAGACAGAGTTTGGCATCTTGAACCCCAGAACTGGCCTGATGATGAAGAAGGTGTTGCAGCAGCAGGAGGCTCACAGTGCTGATCGATGAGGGCAGACGTCCCTACAGGTCTGATGAGCTTTCGTCTCTGTTTCGATGGTGAGATCACACAGGTCTTGGGTGCTGGCAGGAAGAGTACTGACTTAGAGCAGCAGGTCTCGGGTCTTAGGGTGACTTCCTCTTGTGCGTAGCAGTCTTCAGCTTCTTGTCTTGCGGCTCTGTAGCTCCTTTCTCCTCGTCTCACGATCTTTCTGGTCCATCGAGATGTAGACGAGCTGGTCTCAGGGAAGGAACGCACCATTTCTTCCCTCTTTGCCTTTGTTCTTTGCCTTTGTCTTTAACTTCATCTTTGCCTTGGTCTTTGTCTTTGGGGTCCGGACCCAGCTGATGAAAGAAGTGCAATTTGAAGCCACATGTTGCGGGGCTAACGGGTTGGTCCCCATGTGCAGAACAGTCTTCGGCTCCGTGGCCCCGGCTCTTCTTCAGCTGCAGAGTTCTTTGTCCATCTCGATCTTGGCTCGAAGATGCCTGAAGGATCCAACCAAAGATTCCTCTTTTGCACCCACCTTATAAAGGGTTTATCCACCCTTTTGGTGTGTTTGCATTGGCTAGCTTTGTTGCTGTGCCTGTCTCATTGGCTGACTGCTTGGACAGATGATCTCATATCCATCACTGTCTTGGAGACATGATGTCTGTTCCATTGACTCTGAGTTGCTCAACAGTCCTCCTACGTCTGTTGCCTGCTCAATCTTTTCTTTGGAAAATTTAAGTTGTTCAGTTTGTTACCACATAAGGCCTTGGTCCTCTCTGCTCTCTTGTTAGTTCCTCTTTCCCCCTAACCTTTCTCCTACCATCTACCTTCAACACAACATCAGTTATCTTTAATTACAGTTACATATTTTACACCATTTCCAATTCAATGTCAAATCACATGTATAACCTTTTAGTTTATCTGATTTAGCATTCATTTATAATATTATAACCATAACTTATCAATTACTCTTACTATAATCATAATGTGAGTTACAGACATTTCTGAAAAGAAACCAGGAATAATCCATTATTCTAATTATTTGATACCAAGTTACAGTTACTTCTTTCACCTGTAAGTATTTCCACAAGTGTAAGAGTAAGTGTGACTATGCTTATAATCAAACCAATACAACCATTGGTTAAACCAATATTAATTACTGGCTTAATTATAAGTTATTATTATTAATTTAAGTATTTTACTCTGGGTTTTATCCAATTACTCAAAATGTTCAGATTTTATTATTTAAACCTTTAATGCTTTGAAATAAGGAGTAGTCTGAACTATTTTTATACATATGCAGGTTGGAAACTTACTTCCTCTTTTCTCAGGAAACCTGCTCTTCCTGTTTCATGACTCTCTTTCTGCCTGACTATGATTTTTTATGATTAAATAGAAAAAAAGTAGAATTAAAGCAAAGTTTGCAGGACACAATAACAACCAGATTAATTTTATTCCCATCCGAGTCTACTGTTGGGTCTTGATGTCACCTGTGTAATCAATTTTAAAGGTAACTTTATGTTTTGCTATTATTAAACTAAAATCTCCAGCATGAGGAAGTGGGATGATCTCGACTTTTCTCGACAGGGGTAAAAACTTTAACTGTATTGTTAAAAAGATATAAAAACAATTAATAAAATAGAAGACTGGTCCTTTTAATGGGGTTTCAAAATTTCTATAGACAAAACAAAGACTTTATTTTTTTTACAAGGAAGAATGTGTCTGAAAATCTAAAATTGCAAAAAATATAATCATGATTTAGAGAGGGTAAATTTAAATTTTGGGGTTTATGGCTGGTTGAAAACTCTCTAAATTCTCCCTATGTGTGAGTGTGTGTGTGTGTGTGTGTGTGTGTGTGTGTGTGTGTCTGCATGATTGTTTGTCTCTGTGTTGCCTTGCGATGGACTGGCAACCTGTCTAGGGTGTACCCTGCCTCTCGCCCGAAATGTTAGCTGGAGATAGGCACCAGCACCCCTGCCAACCCCGATAGGGACAAGAGTGTATAGAAAATGGATGGATGGATGAAAAACTTACTTGGAAAGTTCATATTCAAAAAATAGAGAATAAGTTAAGAGAGTTGAGAGTGCTGAGAAAAGCATTGAATGCAATATACATAGGTCTGCATTTGATTATGGCAGTATAGCTTTTGGATCAGCATCAGCAACATTACTCAAAAAAATTTATATTTTCAATATTCAGTATCAAGCCTTGAGGTTATGTACAGGTGCCATCAGAACAACTCCAACATCAACTTTTCTAGAAATGGGAGAGATGCCACCTCAGTTAACTTCAACTTATTGGTGTCACAATGGAAATCATCCATGTCAAGAGATTTTAAAACCTAGTTGGGAAAAAAAAATTAAATTATTTTGGCTGGGTTATAGAGAACATTAAAAAAGACTTTGATTTATCTCACATAATATCAGTCATATAGTTCTTCTATCACTAGTTAATCCTTCACTATTTCCTAATAGTGTTGTTGATATTTATTTTGGTTGTTTTAGTGTGGGGCAATATACATTTTCCATTCCGGTCCACACTCCACTCCAGTAGATGGCGGTAATGCACATCAATACGTTGCTTTCCAACTTTTGGAGCCATAAAAAAGAAGAAGAAGAAGAAGAAAAAGAAGAAGAAGAAGAAGAAGAAGAAGAAGAAGATCCTGCACTTTGCTCTCAGACATACGGAAGCCGGTCCTCCTGGGATAAGGTGAGTTCTTTAATGCTGATAGCAGCTTTGTCTGGTTTTGTGTTCCCCTGGGTCAAGCGGAACTACTGTTGGTCCGTTGTGGGGATCGGTTCATGGTTCCTTACATATTGTTGCCGGCGTGAACCATTAAGCGAAGGTCAACCCTTGCTAATACGAGTTAGCTTCAGGTCACTTCCAGTTTCGTTATACCTGGAGGCCAAGACGGCATAAAGGCTAACTGTATTTGAGCTGGTATAACTTCCTTTGTGATCACGTACTTATCATCATGCCAGATTCCTTTTAAGCTTGTGTCAATTTGTAATGTGTATAACCACAGAGACATGATCTTCCAGTCGAGTCCACCACCAGATCAGAACGTCCGTCAACGATCTGTTTTTAATTCAGAGAACCGACATTCTCCGCTCCAGATCATGAACATGAACTTTCAGACTTAACACTTGTTAATTTTGACATTGAGAGCTTTCATGTGAGACCGGAGCTCAGAGATTAGTTTAAAAATCTCAGATTAAAGACTTAATCTGTTAATCAGGGGCATCTGCTTTATTTCACAAAACATTCCCACAGGTTCTCCTGTAGCAGGGGACACGAATCTGTCTAATTGGGGCCTGCCATAACAGCCTCTGCCTCATATGCAATGCATGGAAGAGTGAAGGACTACGGTAAAGCTAGCCGCCTCTTTGAAAGCCGGCCCGCACACGATATTAACGTTCGCGACAGCTCTAGATGTTATGGTGCTCCCATTTACGTGCAGCTTTCACAATAAAAGCGCAACCCGATCTGATGTTTAATTTCAAAATTAAAGCCTTTTAAAATAAGACGTTTTCATTTAATTCCCCCTAAGTTGCAGTGCTTATTGCTGAAAAACTTTGTTTCCAGTGACTTCTCTCACTTCTGCTGGCAGAGGGGCACTTCTAAAACACAACCAGCAAGTGTCAACCCAATCTGATTAATTTCAAAATAAAAGCATAGCAACCGGGGGGAGGGGAGGGCAAAAACGTCTTATTTAAATAGACTTTTATTTTGAAAATATACATCAGATCGGGTTGACATTTTCTGGTTGTGTTCTAGAGGTGTCCCTCTGTCACCGAGAAATGGGAGAAGTCATGGAAACAGAGTTTTTAAGCAATAAGCATGGCAACCTAGGGGGTGAAAGTAAAAATGTGCTCATTTAATAGGCTTTTATTTTGAAATGATACATCAGATGTGGTTGACATTTGCTGGTTGTGTTCCAGAGGTGTCCCTCTGTCACCCAGAAGTAAGAGAAGTCACTGAAAACAGAGTTTTTCAGCATTGCTTCATATCCCCAATTATTTCTGATACATTATTTCTTTTTGCAACTGCATAAATACAGAGTCTTAACTTGAAGCCGCTGGAAATCTACTTGCAGTTAGGCCTGTCACAATAACAAATTTTGCTGAGCGATTAATTGTCTAAAAATTATTGCGATAAATGATAATATTGTTTAAAGACCTTTTGACACTGATTTAATGGAAATGACTAATAATGCATGCGATTTCCTGCCATAGATAGATGCACTTTATTTTCAAAACAACACATAACAATGGAACTGATAAACTAAATAAACAAAACAACCAAAAACAAAAGTAAAATGGATTCTCAGTCTCCATTAACAAAAAACGTACTTAAATAAAAACTAAACGACATAAAGTCAAAGTGAAAAAAAAATACTGCATTCAACCAAAAGAGTGCAGATTATGAAGTCTGTATACTATATTGGCCTTCAGTAATCACTAGATTTAAATAGAGAAGATGGGCATATCCGACCACCTAATGCAGTAGTTCACACTACACAATTTTTTGCCCCTATTTTCCCTTTACAACAATCTTAGAAAGTTGGCCGATCTAAGATTGTCGCCGGTGGTTTCGTAACCGATCATCCTGTAGTGTGATTTAGATCGGAGTGGCCGCTCCGATCTAAATCAGGGGTTTTCCCCGACTGAGAGCGTTAACCCTGAATGTGACAGATAGCCAATCAGAAAGCGGGGATTCTCCTCCGTGATTTCTGAGGGGAAATTACGGAGGGGAATCTCAAACAGCTGACACGGCATGTGGAAACAACATTAATGTTTATTCAACATTTTGTGCAAAGAATATAGAAATGACAAGGAGAGGAGTTGGAGTCAAATTGCTACCGCAGTTGATAAACTCGGTAGGTTTTCAGCTGTTCTTCGTTAACGTGACATAAATAGGTTGCAATGATTTTCATTCAGTCAGGACTTTACACTGACTCTAGCCACATGCATCACAGATAGATTCTAGTAAAGCATTGATTAATGCCTGATCTTAAAATTAGTTAACTGGACTTGTAGCCATTATTTTGTGCCCATGTGGCTGGACACAGCACGGCACAATGAACCTGATCGAACCGTTATACCTAGGATTTCTGTCGACTAATGTGTGGTGGTCTCAGGTTTTGAAAATGGGCCGACAACTCGTGTAGTGTGCGCTGGACATTACACTAAGGAAGGGAGGGTCAGTGGAGAGCACCGGAGTTGGGCCTTTTTTCATTGAGTGTCATCAACAGAAAGGAAAAAAAGGCAGGAAGAGACGATGAAGCCGATAATTAAAATGAGGTCAATAGGTTTAATTTATCGTGGGACTAATTGATTTATCGTTTATCGCGACAGGCCTACTTGCAGTAGATCAAACATGAACCGAATGTCAGCTTTTACTCTGAAAAGAGCTCAGAGTAATGACTTGTTTCATGGAGTATGTGAAAATCGAGTGCGAGCTGGCTTTACTGTTATTTTCGAACATTCATTTATTCATTTTTATTCCGTCACCGTTAATGCGTCTCATACCGCCACTACGTGCACCTCCACACAATGGGCTCTTTGCACCTCAGCTTCCGCGTTCGGGGAAAAGCGGCTCGATTGTTTCCGATCCAATAAAAATATAATTTTACACTAGGACTTGGCCAAGGTTTGTACATCGATCCGAAGCCCCAACAAGTCAGCTGGAGAACGGTTTTAAGATGTTCGCCTCGTTATACATTCACTGACACGTAGGTGAGTTTTACTTAAACTTTGTGGCTAACATTAACGTTAGCTTATGCTAGTAGGCAATATTCTCGGACATTGTTCTAGTAAAAATGTGCTATTTAAGTATCTAAACATTCTAACGGACAATGTTTTTACCTAATTTTCAAGTGTGTTTATTGTCGTTAGTGTCAGAGACTAACGGGGGAGGTTACAGTTCGGGCTTTTTACTTCCGAAGCACAACAAGCCTCATAGCTTAACAGTAACGCAGCTCTGGTGTCAGAGATCTGGTTCCGCTGACCGTTCAGGTTAAAAGTTGCTGCTTTTAGAAAAATATGACCGTGTTGCTTCATGTCTCCGTGTTATTTCGTTTTATTACCTTTGCATGTTTCTTGTGAAGAGCTCAGATAGGACGGTGTTTACAGCAGTATGTACAGGCGGATCAGTAGCTTGGCTGTCTGGCTCTGGTCTGCTCTCTCGTTCCCATAAACTCTTTCAGGCTTAATACAGAAGTGATTCCATGGAAATGACTCAGGGAGGCTCCTTTATTTATCATCCGTATCCCTCGTATTTTTAGGCTGATCCGGAGTGAAGTGAAGGCTGCAAACTTTGTGTGGTGCAGCGTTAGCTTTAACTGGTAGTGGCAAATATTTACAAGCCACCATCTTCTTAATTCAGGATCGCTTGGAAATTAATGAAAACTTAAAAGCCCATTATATTAGGAAGACAACAATGTTCATAGTATTGTGTTTTTTGCATCTGAAATACGACTTAGTCTTTTCTACCAGTCATGGTAACTCAAAGCAGAAACAAGTGAGCCGCATTAGCTCCTGGAGATGTGACGTCAACGCCGTAGGTGCAAAGAGCCCATTGGTATCAAAACATGCGGCTCGATTTCGAGAAGGGAGCTATTACTTTTAAGGGAAATCGGAGTTACCATGGCGACATAATTCGCGAAAGTGATGTCCCAAAATCCCATACAAATCAGTGGGGGGAGGTTAACAAACAAGCAAAAAAACACTATTTTTGAGGAATTTATGTGTGGTCATGGATTCACATAGAATTCAACTTTCACTTTGTATACGTCCGTGCTCTGTTCAGAGGTGAAGACAGTACTTAGAAACAATTTGCAGTTTTTTCACAACTTGTCTCTAGCACTGCGCACGAAAGTTTTAAATTTTTTGTAAAATTAAGAGTGTAACTGAAAATAACTGCTGCTTCGCTAGAGTGAGAAACGGAGTGAATTTCTGACCCCCAAACATTTTTTAACTAGCCCTCACATCCACAAATATTGCTCCACTGATATGTAATACGGTCATGACATCACACTGAATGCCTGCTTCCATAAAATGTTATCAGAATTGCTCTCGGGCTGACGGTTTTCTGTCAAGGTGCTTCAGAGCACTAATATTAGCTCTTTCCATAAAATAAGTATTTTAACTATTTCTTTCTCACAGGTTACAAGGCAGTGCAATAACATTAGTAAAAATATTAGCAGTTCACTGCTACCCACTAGCATAGTGCATTAGCATTAGCCTGCCTTCCCTTTAAAGTAAGCATTTGAGCTATTTATTTATTAGCTATGTTTAGCACACTGACTAAACATAGTCAGTGTGCTCTTGAATTGCTCTTTCTTTGAGCAAGTCAAAGAAAGACATCATGCTAGTGACATCCCACATGCCACTGACAGCATTTTTGCCAACATTAGCATTTTGGCTAATTTTAGCTCATAAACTAGGTTTAATATATTGAATGGAGTAGGTCCATGTTAGTCAACATGCTTGTGATTCTCCACATGCTATTAATATTATTTTAGCTAAACTTAGCATTGATGCTAATTTTTAGCATCAGATTGCTGGGTTCCAACTGACGGGCACACTTTGGCAGGCCCCACTTAAACTTCAGAAATTTTCTAGTGAACTCTTGTTCTCCTGTCTCAACTAAGTATAACTAAGTAACATTGCGTACAGCCAGGTGTGTGTGTGTGTGTGTGTTTCAGAGAGTGACCATGGTTCTGAAAGAGATTCCAGCTGATAACATTGCCCGTCCTTTGGGGAGGAACGAGGTAATTGGTCTGCTCTTCCGACTCACCATATTTGGAGCTGTAACCTACTTCACCATCAAGTGGATGGTGGACGCTATTGACCCAACTCGAAAGCAGAAGGTGGAAGCTCAGAAGCAGGTGAGGGTGTGGCAGCCTTGTTATTCTCAGCTTTGTGGCTGTTCATTAATTTTCTGATTTCTTGTCAACAGGCTGAGAAGTTGATGCGTCAGATTGGAGTGAAGAACGTCAAGCTGTCGGAGTACGAGATGAGTATTGCTGCTCATCTGGTGGACCCATTGAGCATGCAGGTAGTTTCTCCTCATAAGAGTTGATGGAGAGTCAAGACTGCGTCTAATCTCTGACCTCTGATAGATCACCTGGAGAGATATCGCTGGTCTGGACGAGGTCATCACTGAGCTGAAGGAGACTGTGATCCTGCCTGTTCAGAAGAGACACCTGTTCCAGAACTCCAAACTGCTGCAGCCTCCCAAAGGTCAGAGCTCACTCAGTTGCCTACTGTTTACCTGTGTCATATGATTGCAGCTGTGAGGTAGGTTTAAGATCATGTTGAACCTGAGAAAAGAGTATTGAGTTCAGAGACAAGAATTTTTAAAGACAGATATGCAGGTTTGGTTTTAGCATGACTGGATAGGTCTGTAATAAAATGATCAAAACGGGTTAAAACCCTTAGATTTTAGTGATAATGGAGATTCCCTCTAAATTTGTCTCCGATTTGAATTGTGACATTTTCTAGAGATGGAATCATGGGTTAAAGGACTCTGGACCTGAGGTAGTGATTGTGATCTTTGGCTCTTTTTGTTCTTGCTGTCATATTTGCTGTAAGTTTTGTTTTGTTTCTTATTGCTGTATGTTCTCTTTTGGTTCTTGGCGTCTGATCTGTCAGTACCCTGTGGCTGTTCAGTTGTTTCTGTTAGTATTTTTTTCCCCATCTGATTTGTTGGTTCTTTCCATATGTTCTTAGTTGGTTATTTTTATCTAAGATGTCAATCTTCCAGTCTTGTGTTACTTTTACAAAAAATGTTTTCCCCATCTTTGTTAAAACTGTCACCATATCATGACGGTATAATATGAGACAGATAATCTTTGAAAAGATCAATCTCCTCCGCCTCCTCCCTGAGCTGTTGTTGCTGTGTGAAGAAATGCATCACTCCTGATTAGAAACAACCAATCAGAGCCAGGAGGAGCCAGCATTGGTCTTAACTAGTCCCTTTTTGAAGGAAAATTTGTTTACCGAGACTTCAATTCTTTTTTTTTTTTTTCACCCATTATTTGGATATTTAACGTATCTTCCAGTTCCAATGTTAAATGTTCAGTAGAATTTAAAGTTTATTGATCTTTGAGAATGTTTTATTGAATTATTATGCAACTGCCATCATATTACTTAAAAATTGTCTCAAAACAACAATATTATCATTCATCACAATAATTCCTGGGTCAATTTATTGTGCAGCAAAATTTGTTACTGTGACAGGCCTACTCATATAATACTGTCAGGAAATTGTGACAATTTTAGCAAATAAGCAAAAAAACAAAAAAATATTTTTTTTTACATATGGCTGCTGGTTATCTCCAGACTTAAGGTGTCTATTTCCTTTGGGTAGCGGAGTAGAAGGCAGTTTAAAGTAGCTGAATCTTTTATGTCAACCTCTTTGAATGTTGTTGCTTGATGGCTGACTTTTTATGTTTGCTATAATTAAGAGGATCAAATATTGCATACAGTCAGTGCTCTTTAAAAATGAGAACATAAAACCTCTCTGAGATTCAAATCATGTAATCAAGAGTTTAATTTAACTAAACCTTGTCTACATTTAGATGTTCTAAGCCAATAGTTCCCATTGTTTGTCTGTGGACAGCTAGGACATTTTAAAAACCCTTGTCGGGATGCTTAGGTGGTACTTTAAGACATCAGCTGAATGAGTTCAAATCAAACTGACCGCTGGGCAGATCCCATGGAGGAAGTCATCATGAGTTTGGAAATAAGTAGTTTATTTATGATCCAAACAAGTTTTATTCTGAAATTAGAAAAGTAAAAGTCAGTGTTGGCCTTATCCTGTCGTCGTTTTAACAGGCGTACTGCTTTATGGCCCCCCTGGCTGTGGAAAAACACTGATCGCCAAGGCAACAGCGAAGGAGACAGGGTTTCGTTTTATCAACCTACAGCCAAGCACACTGACGGACAAGTGGTACGGGGAGTCGCAGAAACTGGCTGCTGCTGTATTCTCATTGGCTGTTAAGCTGCAGCCTTCTATAATCTTCATTGATGAGATTGGTGAGAAATGTGCACACAGTGACTGACTACAGATAGTTGTAGTCTGTTTGCGACCTGTATGAATTAAGCACCTGTTGTAGTATCTGCATGGCTCCAATACATATCACTGCTTTTGAATTTAGACTCGTTCCTGAGGAGTCGCTCAACCTCAGACCACGAGGCTACAGCCATGATGAAAGCCCAGTTTATGAGTCTGTGGGATGGACTAGACACAGACCATCATTGCCAGGTGCGTGTGCAAAAAACAGATGCACACACAAGCAGGTGGATGTGGTCTTATAGTTTTCTCCATGTCAGGTGATCATAATGGGCGCGACCAACCGTCCTCAGGACCTGGACTCTGCCATTTTGCGGCGGATGCCAACCAGGTTTCACATCAACCTACCTGTATGTACAGTCATAGTATTTACAAGTTCTGTCAGAGATCCTGTTGTAGAAGATGCCAACACTGTTTGTTTCTGCAGAGCGATAGGCAGCGAGAGGACATCCTTCGTCTGATTCTGATGAATGAAAAAGTAAGTTCAGCTCGAGAAAACAAACTTGCCATTTATTCCCATTAAAATGATCAATTGTGAAAACTTTGAAATACTTCACCCATCAAGTCTGTTCTGGATGAAAGGCGGGGTCACCTAAAGGCGGGACAGACTAATTTGTAAATAAGATTTTAAACTTGACTCACACCTCAGGCACATGCAGGGGGGGCTTGAGCCCTTTCATCCTTTATGCTTCAAGTGCCCTTTTTTTGAGTGTTTTTTTTATATATATATATATATCTGTGCATCAGGAGTCCAGCTTGTGATCCTCAACAATAGTATTTAGCTAAATATAACAATTTAGCAAAATAAATTAGTCTGGCTGCCCTCGATCTAATAATGGCTGAGCATTCTCAGAGCCTCTGCCTCCATGTTGTTAAGACACTGAGCCCATGGTGAGGAGGGGGGGCGGAACTGCAGCCTCTAACTATTAAATTATGGGCATGTTTTTTTTTTTTTGTTTGTTTTTTTTCCTCCCCCAACATACTCTGGTTTGTTAATAAAAAAGAAAGTTGTCTCTGCCACCTGCTGGTGGCTCATACCTCAGGCATGAAGTGGCAGAGACAACTTTCTACATTGCTGCAGCATTTCTTACAAATAAGAATAAAGATCAATTCAGAACAGAGTGAACTGATAGATCAGCTGATGGTTTATAATCACCTGCAGGTGGACACCTCTGTTGACCTTAAACTTGTTGCCAAGGAGACGGAGGGTTTTTCAGGAAGTGACCTCAGAGAAACGTGTCGTGATGCAGCACTGCTCTGCGTCCGAGACTTTGTCCACAACCAGAGCACCAGGTAAGCTGCAGAGTCGCCTATTCAATCACATTTCGCGTGTCCCAGGTATGCCTAGTGTTGTCTCAGATGTGTTTTTTTTTTTTTTTTGCTGTTTCTCAGTTCGGAGGAAGAACACCCTATACGTCCTATCTGTCAGTCTGACCTGCAGACCTCAATCAACAAGATGAAGCGCTCTAAGGCAGCAAACATTCATGGTGTTCTGGTACACGCCGCTCTGGACTAAATACTTGGGTCATATGAACTTTCAATACTGGTGTGGAAACACATTGAGCATGTGCCACTTACTGCTTTCTGACATCTTTGTTTCCTGTCTCCTCCATGTTTGGGCACCCAACAGGAACCTGGTGTTCCTGATGGAAGATGTTCATAGTTACACCACAGTTCTCTATGAAGCTACCTAGGGATGTGCCACCTCACCAAATTCTTATTATCTTCCCCCTGTTGTCACCCCTGACCTGAAAATGCTGAGATGTTCTGAATTTGAAAATAATCCTCACTGTGTCAAAGCTAATAAATTTTAATCATTAGACAAAACCCATACATTTAATAAAACAATGAAACTGCTGACAAATTGGTCAGGAGCAGCACTCTGTGATGAAACACAGCAAGCAATTATCAACATAAAGTTATTTATAATTATTACCTTTATTGATCCTTTATTCTATATGTTTTTGTGACTTTTATAATTTTCTGAGGTATGGTTGTGTATTTATTATTTATATCTAACCATGGTGGGGTATTGTGTTCTGTTCAACTCTGATTGTAAACAGTGAAGTGTTTTTTTATGCAGTAGAAAAATAAAAAGCAAAAATATTTATTTTAACGCATCTCTATAGACGGAGCTCATTTTGTCACTTCACTGTTTGATTATTGAACATTTTGGTTTTTTCCTATGTCAGAGCTGTGTATCTTAGGATGTTTCATACCTGCTCTGACAGCTCATGGTTGAAAGTACTTACACACATGGACAAAATTGTTGGTATCCCTCAGTTAATGAAAGAAAAACCCACAATTGTCACAGAAATAACTTGAATCTGACAAAGGTAATGAATAAAAAATGAAAATGAATGTCAGACATATCTTTTTAAACATGCTTCATAATTATTTAAAAAATACTCATGAAACAAAAAATGATGGTAGTCTTAACTTAATATTTTGTTGCACAACCTTTTGAGGCAATCACTGCAATCAAGCGATTCCTATAACTGTCCATGAGACTTCTGCACCTTTCTGCAGGTATTTTGGCCCACTCCTCATGAGCAAACTACTCCAGTTGTCTCGGGTTTGAAAACTTTTCCAGACAGCATGTTTCAGCTTCTTCCAAAGATGCTCATTAGAATTTAGGTCAGGGCTCATAGAAGGCCATTTAAGAATAGTCCAATGTTTTCCTCTTAGCTATTCTTAGGTGTTTGTAGTTCTTACATGCTGCTCAGGCCTCTCTTTTAACTGAGTCTTGACCATAGAATGAACTACAGCTATGGCAGTTAAGGCTGCTGGTTTGTACTGCTGTGCAAGGCAGTTCACTATCCTGAGAAAAAAAAAACATTAAAAAAGCTTAATATTATTGCACCGCTTACGGCGGTGCACTGACGTGAGAGGAATATGCAGGCTTTTATTTTGAAAGTTTCAGTAAGCTTCATTTTAATGACCACACTAATTCAATCTGTAACAGTGGTTTGTTTAAACCAGTCACATAAAGCCCAAAAGAACAATTACCTGATGTGAAAAATGTCATGGCTTTTATTTTGAAATTGTCAGTAAGCTTCATTTAAATGGCCACACTAATTCAATGTGTAACAGTGGTTTGGTGAATCCAACTTTATAATGCCCAAAACAGCAAGTAGTTCTAAATGCCAGCTCAGCCCTCCTCTGTAATAATTGAGTGCTCCACCATGTTGTAGTTCTGACCTTCTGCTCTGCCCTCTGAATTAAAGTGTCCCGCCATGTTTGGAACTACAGAGTCTTTGTAGTCCAAACCAGCAGCTCTGCCTTTCTCTGTATTCTGTTGCTATAGCGATTAATCCTCAGCCAACAGAGGGTGTGAGACAGAACGGTGGAGAAGGATTTCTATCTTTATGAGACACCCAGTCAGTTTTGATGAAAAAAGCAGTTTGAACTGCTTCCTGTTCAGGATCCGTAAGGCCGATCCAAAAACCGTTTGAAGCATATGAGAGGGCTATTTGTCGTCTCCAATAGTCCTGCGATTCATATCTGTAACAGTGATGAGAGAAATATGGTGTGCGCTGAGCTCAGAAATTTTTCAGAAAAGTCTGAAAATGAATGGTTGAGTGCCTGAAGGTACGCTGTCACATGATTTTGCTCTGAAGCACCTTGACAGAAAACCATCAGCCCTAGAGAAATTTTGAAAGCATTTTACCGGAGCAGGCATGCGTATCAATGTCAAAACCAACTTTCATATCAATAGAGCAAGTGTTGCAGCCATGAGAGCGATTTCAAAATTACTTTGGGGTCAAAAATCCACTCTTTTCCTCACTCTAAAAAAGCTGCAGTTGGTGTCAGTTACACTCTGCGTTTCGGCAGTTGGAAATTTTGCTCGTTTTTCGCATAGACATTAATACGTAGACGCCTCATGGAGCGGGTTGGACCGTTGCAGCGATACGTAATTGCGTCCGCCATATTGAATGTAGCATCTCTGCCAGTAAGCTAATACAAATGAATTGACCGAACTTCAGAAAATGCCATTCCACAAAGTATTTTTAGCCAATGTTCGTCATAGACCCACTCACATATAAACGTGAATATATTTGGAAATTAAACGATCACCAAAGACAACATTTGACTTTTCATTATATTTTAATTGTAATTTCTGAATAAAGAAAATAAATGTGAACCTATAATACAATTGATTTTGATAAATCATTTTTATATATACAGTAATCAACATTTATGAACATATGTACACACACAGACGTCAATATATTAAATAAAATATATGTATATATAAAATATATATATAATTTATTAAATAAAAAATATTTTATTCAAATAAATATATGAATAATATATAAGAAATTTTATTTATATAGTCTTGAACAGTAAGGTTAATTTTCTCCTCTTTTCTGCTGAAGAACTGTTTGTGTGTGTGCAAATATGCACACACAAACACACATATATATATATATAAATATAAAGTGTGTGTGCATATTTACTGAATGTGGAATATGTGCCAGTAAGGTAATACAAGTGAATGGCCTGAACTTGATAAAGTGCCGTTCTACAAAGTATTTTAAGTTAATACCTGCCATTGACACATTTTCTCACACACATTAATATATTTGGCAATCAAAGAAATGACTAAAGAGTGTTTCTAATTAAAGAGCACAATTAAATTAAAGAGCACAATGTTTTATTTGATAGAAACGATTCTGAAAATTGTTATGACATTGATGAACAGACACACTTTTACAGTGTTTTATTGAAGAATATATTTACATAATTCCATAGTTTAATGTACATGTAACATTTCAAGACAAGAAACAAATAATTTTCCTGTATTTATTTTTTTATACGTTATTGAGAAATGACTTTTGATTTACAAATCATTGTCAAACATTAAACTACATATTTTTCTTACTTTTTTCCAGAGAATTTACAGTATGTCAACTCTGCTATCGACAGCAAAGAGTGAAAATAATTCCAACAGAGTAAATTATTTTTTATTTCATTATATAAGCTACATTAATACACTAATACTTCAGATTGAGGTATTTAAAAATACACAAAAAGTGAAAGAATAAAACTTTTATTATACTGGGAACACTGGTCACAGGCTTCAGTCTGCCGGTCACACTGGGAGAACTCAATGACTTCTGAGACGTCCTGGTTCATAGGCTAAAAGCCAAGGATAAAAGAGAAATTATCCAAAAGTGTAATAGAAAATACATATATGTTTTGTATATATTTCTTTCACATTCAGAAAAATACTGTAATGATTCTGTGTTTTGGTTCTGCTGCCCATATGGTTATGTGTATTTGTTGTATGTTACATTGTGATCTTTATTGTTGTGTGTATAAAGTTATGGCCTTCCCCTGTCTGGCTTTGCTGACTCCCGCTCACATGTGATAGATCTGTCATGTGGGCGGGGGGATGAGGGGAGCAGCAGGACAGGACCGGAAGAGGAGGGAGTTCGAGGGGGGATGTTAGCAGGAAGCTAGTTGGGGGAGCGCAACGGTTTGTTGGAGTTGTGAGCTGTGGCCTCGGATATAGCGATTCGTTCTGATTACTAATAAACCCGTTTGGCGGGACTACATCTGTGGTGTGCTGCGTCATTACATTGGTGTCAGAAGTAAACCATCACCAACGAAGCCAAGTGAGTGTTATTAGCACGTTGTCTCCGCTGGCTACAATAGCGTCATGGACGGAACGCCTCCTCACGTGAGAGTTAAGTCGGAAAGAGAGGAGGACAGTGAGGCGTGGAGTGTGGAGCTTGATAAAATGGCTCAGGCGAAGGCTTCTCTGCGCGGCTCTGCGGCGAGGATGGCTACCGAGGCAGGTCTTGATGCCGGCGGGAAGTCAGGGCCGTCGACGCCATTGTCCCAGCGAGCACCGAAAGATCTTGTCAACGCGTATGGTGGCGGCCGTGACCGTTATAACAATGGCGGCAGCCATAACATCGCTGTCCCGTTGAAGACGCCCAAGTACTCCGGTAGGTCAAGCTGGGAGGCGTTCCATGCACAGTTTGAGCTGCTGGCACAGGCTGGAAGATGGACAGTGGAGCATAAAGCCCTGCAGCTAGCTCTCCGTCTACAAGACGATGCGTTGGACTGCCTGTTGCTGCTCGGTTCCGAGCACAGAAAAGACTATGATGCCTTAGTCAGAGCACTAAAGAGGCGGTTTGGACAATGTACAGCCAGACATCTTTAAACATAAACTCAGCAGCAGGAGCAGGTTGCCGGGTGAACCCTTGCGTGTTTTGGCTAATGACATTGAGAGCCTCACACGGAGAGCGTATGCACACATGCCTTCAGGTGTACAGAATGAATTGGCGAGAGATCAATTCATCAGAGCTCTGTCACCGCCAGAGCTGCGTGTGCAGTTCCAGCTAATGCACCCCCAATCCCTGCAGGACGCTTTGGATTTAGCAGTGGAGAGGGAGTGCTTGCTTGGAGTAGCAGCTGGAGATGACCAGAGAGGACAACTACCAGCATGCAGATCTCCAGAGGGGGCAGAGCTGAACCAGGAGAAACCTGCTTGGGTCTCAGAATTGGTGGAAATTGTTCGAGCGGTGTCGCTGCAGTCGACGCAGGACTCCTCTGTAGCCCCTGTCCTTTGTTGGGGCTGTGGTCAACCAGGGCATCTCCTCAGACATTGTCCTAAGGCAGTCAATGCGAGCCAAGGCCAAGTGACCATGGTTGCGGTGGTTGGCCGCACGTGTGTTGGGGATTTTTGTTATGTCACAGTGGAAGGGATTCCCTGCACGGCCCTAATTGACACTGGTTCCACAGTAACACTAGTGAGGCCTGATGTGGTGCCAGACTGGACTCGGATTCAGCCCACTACAGTGCAGCTGCGCACAGTAACAGGGGACATGGCACCTATGAAGGGGAGGGGGACAATGACTGTTAATGTAGGTGGCCAATCTGTGTGGGTAGCTGAGGTGCAGGACATGTGCGTATTGGGGTTGGACTTTTTAAGGGCTGCAGGGTGCCAGTTGGATTTAGGAGGGGGAACATGGAGCTTTAAGAAAGGCCCTCTCATTCCGCTGCTGCCCACAGTTTCTGGTCCAGTTCTGATGGGGCCTGTGGTCTGTCACACAGAACCTCAGATTGCAGCTGTTCAACACATCGCACCTCAGACCAACCAGATTGCTGCCGCAACAGCCCCCAAACCTACAAACCCTATACTCCCAGTGTGGGTGCCTCATGAGACAGAGGATGCGTCGATAAACATGGTGAGGAAGATCTGGGCAGAAAACTGTAGGGGTTTGGACACCCAGCAGCAAGAACAACTGTGGCAGCTGCTCATGGACTTTAAGGACAGCTTTGCTCTGAGTGAAGATCAGGTGGGTCGGACTCAGTTGGTGGAACATGACATCTTGACGGGAGATGCTCTCCCGATAAAATGTAGGCCCCGCCGGCTCCCCCTGGCCCCGTCAGGAAGCATGTGACAAGGCAGTGTTGGACATGTTGCAAGCTGGCATTATCGAACCCTCAGACACCCCCTGGGCGGCTGCTGTTGTCATGTTGCCCAAAAAGAATGGAGGGTGGCGCCTGTGTGCTGATTACAGGCCGCTGAATGGGGTGACAGAGAGAGACTCATACCCACTGCCTAGGGTCGATTAGTCACTGGACCTGGTGTCTGGCTCCAACTGGTTCTCATCTCTGGACCTTCGGAGCGGTTATTACCAGGTCCCCTTATCGACAGGTGCCAGACCAAAGACTGCTTTTTGCACGGGACGGGGACTTTGGCAGTTTAAAGTGCTCTCATTTGGGCTGTGCAATGCACCTGCCACCTTTTCCAGGCTGATGGACCGGGTGCTAGCTGACATCCCTCGCCAAGAGTGCCTGGTGTATCTGGATGACATACTGGTCCATGGCACTTCTTTTGCAACGGCTCTGGGCTCACTCCGTCGGGTGCTGTAGAGAATTAGAGCAGCAGGCCTGAGACTCCACCCAGATAAATGTCATTTCATGCAACAAGAAGTGACATTTCTGGGCCACCGGGTTGGAAGGGAGGGAATCGGCACAATGGAGGACAAAGTAAAGATGGTGGCAGAATGGCCGATCCCCACAACTCAGAGAGATCTTAAAAGTTTCCTGGGGCTGGCTTCTTATTACCGGAGGTTTGTGTGGGGCTTTGCAAGAATAGCGGCTCCCCTGTTCCAACTCTTCCAGAAGAACCGAGACTACGTGTGGACTGAACAGTGCCAGGGGGCATTTGACTGTCTGCGTCAAACTCTGACTGAGGCCCCAGTTCTTGCTCCTGCTGATCCCTCTCTCCCCTTCATCCTTGACACGGATGCAAGTAGCGTTGGGGTCTGGGGGGGTCCTTTCCCAGTTAGGGGAGGAGGGAGAGAGAGTGGTAGGGTATTTCAGCAGGGCCTTTAACAAAGCAGAGAGGTGCTACTGCATGACAAGGCGGGAGGTGCTGGCGGTGGTACTTTCTCTGTGCCATTTTAAGTACTACCTGTGTGGCCTGCCTTTCACTATAAGGACAGACCACTCTGCTCCAATGGCTGGTGTCTTTTAAAGAACCTGAGGGTTAGGTGGCCCGGTGGCTGGAAGAGTTACAGTCCTACAACTTCTCGGTTGTCCATTGGGCTGGAGCTAAGCACTCTAATGCCGATGCTCTCTCCCGTTGCCCTTGTGCTGCAGCAGGATGCAGTTACTGTGACCGGAGAGAGAGGCTGGAGGAGGAACAGCAGCAACGCAGGCAGCCAGGATCATGCCAGGGTGACTCAGTAATCTGCAGGGAACTGCAGGCGGTTGGCACAGACAGCTGGAGGCATCAACAGGAACAGGATCCTGACATCCAGCCTGTGTTGCATTGTGTGGAGAGTCTAATGAAGCCGCCATGGGAGGAGGTTATGGGGTTCTCGCTGGCAACTAAAGGATTGTGGTCCAAGTTTGAGGCTTTGTGTCTGGAAGATGGGGTGCTGCAAAGCGCATGGAAAGACCCCGTCACAGGTGAGGAGCGATGGCAGATTGTAGTCTCCAAAGGTCTGAAAGACGTAGTCCTGCAAGCCATGCATGGAGCAACTGGGTCAGGCCCCAGAAGGCCATCAGTTGGGGTCGCTGGTATCGCTACCAGCCTCCCCAGAAGTCGTACCGCCGTTGCCGAATGATGTCCCGCCGGTGCGGTCTGAAGCGCCGCAGGGAGCTCGCCCACAGCGGACGAGGAGGGCCCCAAGGCGGTTTGATGACTTTGTTCCCTCGTGGGCGAGGAACTCTGTAGTGGGGGGGGTAATGTAACGATTCTGTGTTTTGGTTCTGCTGCCCATATGGGCATATGGTTATGTGTATTTGTTGTATGTTACATTGTGATCTTTATTGTTGTGTGTATAAAGTTATGGCCTTCTGTCTGGCTCTGCTGACTCCCGCTCACGTGATAGATCTGTCATGTGGGCAGGGAATGAGGGGAGCAGCAGGACAGGACCGGAAGAGAAAGGAGTTCGAGGGGGGATGTTAGCAGGAAGCTAGTTATGGGAGCGCAACGGTTTGTTGGAGTTGTGAGCTGTGGCCTCGGATATAGCGATTCGTTCTGATTACTAATAAACCCGTTTGGCGGGACTACATCTGTGGTGTGCTGGTTCATAGGCTAAAGCCAAGGATAAAAGAGAAATTATCCAAAAGTGTAATAGAAAATACATACGATATGTTTCGTATACGTTTCTTTCACATTCAGAAAAATACATTTTCAGCATGTTGGGCTCTGATTCGTAGCATCTTTATAGCTAAATACCGACATGGTGAAGCTGAGCTGGGAAACAGACTGAAGAACAGCAGCTCCAGCTCTGATCCTGACTGATCTTTCCTCACTAAATCCTCTGGTTTTTAATTAACTTCTCCTCTAACAGTGGTTTTTCATCAGCTCTCTCATTAGAAAACAGTATGAAAACGTTAGCTGCTAAGCTAACAATCAGCAGTTATTTCGGGCCAATTTAGCTACATAGGAAATATTTTTCAGTTGTTTAAAAGCGAATTTCTGGCTGCAAAGTCAAGTAATTCTGATCTTTCATCCTTACCTGGGGAAGGTAATCCTAATGAATCCAGTTTGTTTCGTAAAACAGTTGAAACAAGTCCACACAGCACAGGACTTAAGGAGCTCCGATCGCCCTGCTGCCACATAGAAGATGGCGGATGCCTTTACATATGACTCACATAGACATAATATAAGAGTAGACCCCGCATTGGCCGCTCCGGGGCAGGAAATACGGCGGCCATCTTGGAGCGGTATACCCTCCTCCTTTGATCAATCCAAACAGCAGAAGATACCTCAGCACTGAGGGATATTGTTGTTCGGATCTATGGATTATTGATGTGAGGGCTCCACAGACAACATTTCACAAGTAAGATGGACATATTATTGTGTATATATTGTGATTAGAATATTACTTTACTGTATTTATGTCCACCGGCGAGATACCAGCTAATATTAGCTACAGTGTAATATGGGTTTAGCCCCGCTATGAAGGCTAACTGAGAGTCTGTAAATCTAAAAAAATTAATTATTCTCTAACATTGACTTGGATTATCTGACACAAGAGCCTATATTAGAAATGAAACAATATAACACATATTATAAAACTTATATTATGTGTTATAACATTCACCAGCAAAGTTTACACAGGTGGTAAAGACTATTATTTATATTCTTTCACTCTGTCAAAAGTAAGATACATCCTAAATCTTCCGTTTTTGTTTTGAAAGTTTCCTAAAGACACGATGTGAGGAAGAAGAGGGAGATATCTATAAAGAGAGACGGATTCACTGCAGCACGGATGAATCTCTGATCGGATTTTGGACTCGTTGGCTGAAAAACATATATAATTGAACGGCTGTGTGCTTTGTAATATGCTCTTCATACATCGATATCAGAATATTCCATTCCTATTCTATTGTTATAGCCACTAAGCATATTTAAATATGATGAACTATGTATTAAAAACATACTTAAAAAATACAATTGTTTATAAATGCAGCTTTGATAGATGTTTGAATATGGTTTACAGTAACAAAAAAGCGTGTTATGATCGATTAAATGCACTGATACGTCATTGTGCTGCTAAACACATAACGCTGAGTGGAGTGGTATACCGCTCCAAGATGGCCGCCCTAAATCTCGTCAGCGACAATAGGAGAGAGCGGTCCATGAGACGTCTATCCTTGTTATGTCTATGATGACTCAGCGCTCCATGAGGCGTCTACGTATTGATGTCTATGGTTTTTCGCTTTTTACGTCGCCGTCGTAACTCCGATGGACCTTACCACAGGGGCCGCGTTTCATTGGCTAATGCCCATTTCACGTCACAGCGCAGCTACCACGTGCGTGACCGTCTCACAATCACAAGCTACAGTAGTAAACACATGCTAACGTTGTGGACTAGCAGACCGGCAGAACGTTTTTGCGTCAGGACTCGAAAAAGAATGGTTCTCCACTGTCAGTGGGGTATCTGTACAGGCGATGTCAGGTATCCTGATCGTATTTGTGGAACTAAAATTCACAGATTTCCAAAATCTGAAACGGGATGCCTAGCTTGGATCAAAGCTTGGGCACGACCGCATTTGCAGCTCAACCGTCGTAAGATCAATAAGAACAAAGGAGTGTGTGCCGGTGTAAGTATTATTGCTTTGCTTTCTTTGTGTTTAGTGAATGAAAAAAATAAAGTCAATAATTAACACATCCATTATGAAAACCTTTTAGCTAAGTACAGCATAATGGCAGTACGATACATCTTCTACACCCTGAAGCCTGTCTGTTACATAGTCTTACGTTAGCTGAACAGATCAATATGCAATGTGTACCTGACATGCATTATCTGCGTATCATGCGTATCTGACATGCATTAAGGATTTTATTTTACCTGAAAAGGCTTTTTACTAAACTGTAATCGTGTTAGCCACGTTAGCACCGAGTACAGTGCATCAGGCCTAGGCACACTCAAACATTTGCCAACAACAGAAATCACTGATTTCAAAAGTAACCCTCAAAACAATGAATGCCCGGCTTACCCAGCCTTGCAAGAACAATCTTGTCCACAGCTATATTTATGCTGAGGGTGTGAGGATCTGCTGTTTTCCTCATCGACCGGTAGCATTTCGCTGTGACGCGCACAATGTTGGAGGCATCGTGTGGCTCAAACACCTTGATTTTGTCCATAAAAGATGACATGAACTTGTTGGTTCCCCTGTCCATTGTCGTGGCTGATATTTTTTGAAAATCTGGCAGAAATGCTACACTAATCGACTCAGAAATACTCTGCAGAGAGTCAGTCGAAATGAAAGACGCCATGTTTACACATAGAAACTAAGCTCCGCGAGGCTTTGTTTGTGAGACATGCAGCCACGTGGGATTTTAGGGGGCGTTTCTGGGCGGAGCTTGGTAAGGTCCATTCTCAATAAAAGTAATAGCTCCCTTCTCGGTCCTCACGATTTGATACCACTTTTGTGGGTAGGCACGCAGCGGTACAAGCCGCATTAACTGTGACAGAAGAATAATAAATAATAAAGAGGCTTTCTATTGGGTGAAGAACAGTAGGTGCCTGCCATGAATTACATGGAAGGCAGTGACTGCCTGGCAGTCACTGCTCTTCCCTATGTAATGCTAATGGCAAGCTCCAACTAGAAAATTCCTGAAGAAATTTAAATGGGGCCTGCCAAAATGTGCTAGTCGGTTTGGACCCAGCGTTCTGATGCTAAAAATTAGCATTAATGCTAAAGAAAGCTTCAATGTAGTCAATAACCTGTGGAGAGTCAGAAGCATGTGGACTAAGCTGTATTTGTACCATTCAGTATGTTGCATACGGTAAAATTAGCCAAAATGCTAATAATAGCATGAATGGTATCAGTAGCATGTGGGTTATCACTACCATGTTGTCTTGTCATTGACTTACTCCATTCAGTATTCTAAACATGGCTAATAAGAAAATTGGCTAAAAGCCCTTTTTTTATTAGCATTTTAGGTTAAATGCTAATGCACTGGCTTGCGCATGCCAATGCCATAACTTGAAAGAAAATGCTAATAAAGGCTCATATTATTGCACTGCATAAGGTGGAGCACTAACTTGAGGGAAAAAGATCATTAAAGCTAATGTAATTGCACCGCCTGTGGCGGTGCAATTACCAGAGGGGATTAATGAGGCTTTTATTTTGAAACTTTCATTAAGCTTCATTTGAAATGGCCACACTAATTCCATGTGTAATAGTGATTGGGTTAACTCAGTCATATAATGCTCAAAGCACAAGTAGTTCAGAATACCAGCTAAGTCCTCCTCTATAGTAACAGACGGTTCCGCCATGTTGTAGTTCTGACATGCTGCTCAGGCCTCTGTTTTAACTGAGTCTTGACCATAGATAGAACTACAGCTATGGCAGTTAAGGCCGCTGGTTTGTAGTCCAAACCCTAGCCTAACCCCATACATAGTTCAGCGTATTTAAATATGCTTAGTGGCTATAACAATAGAATAGGAATGGAATATTCTGATATCGATGTATGTATGAAGAGCATATTACAAAGCACACAGCCGTTCATTATTTAATAAATTATTTAGTAATATCAATACATATTTATATAACTATACAATCACAAATAAATAATGATTAATACTGAATAATATATATTGGATACATGTGTATATGCAAGTGTAACCTGGTTGTAATTCTCTTGTTATAATTACACAAAATGTCTTTTTATTGTCTTGTTCCTTATCTTACTGAAACACCTGTCATTGTTTTAACCGTGTTACTTTAAGATCTGAAGCCCCTCTCTTATTTCTTCTTCTGTGGTATTGTCTTTAAATTGTTTACGCCCCTTAGCCCCTCCCCTTTTGTCATGTCCTGCGGGAGAGGTGTGTGCGTTTTATTTTTCCATCTAAATACATTCAGCTTATTTATAGATCTATTAAGTTAATTTTTGTTATATACTTTTGTTTTGTGTAGGACTTGGAGCGGGCAGCCTTTAACACGGTTGTTTTGTCTGTATTCTCGTCAGAAATAAACTAAGAATCATCCGCTTGAAAGAAACTGTGTCACGGTCCATGCATTCAATAACCAGCACAACGCAGAAAAAGGATCTGGTTACATAAGTATGTGTGTATATATATATATATATATATATATATATATATAACACGGGGGAAAGAACCCGGATTGTGACTGAGGACGTGGCCCTAAAGCCAACTGGTAGACTACTGAAATATCAAGTGGTCTAGAGTTTCCCAATTAATTATACCCAGGTAGGTCTGGCTGAGAATGAGGAAACAGAAGTAGTATACCAAAATATATTTTATTTATACATTCCTTTACAATATTAAAAAGACTTTATTATTCTAATTTAAAACTCAATAAGGCTCAAAAACCCAGGACAAGACTAGAAGCAATTGGAACCAAAACAAATGCAAACCAGATTAGTAGGAACACAAAGTAACACAAAATAATGTTAGAAAAAAAGAAAAACAAATCCCGCATTGCCCCAACCCAGTCCTAGGGCTGTGCCCAGTACGCTAATAAAAATAAGGAGCTATGCTGTTCTGGTTCTGCACGGTTTGTGGGAGCATAATAGGCAACAGCAGGAGTCTGCAATACCAAAAGAAAACAATGACACATCTGCTGACAATAATAGACAGGTAGAGTAGTGACATAAAAATGCATTTATCCTACCAGTATTAAATGTCCACGATCCGAACACTCGCAGCAACCCGATGAGCACAGCACTCATTTGACCTGAGAGCCAACTCAACCAACGGACCAAACAAACACACACAGATTTGCGTGCACACCCGGTGCCTATATACACTAATGAGCCCGAACAGGCTGTGAACGGAAGTGACGGTGGGGAGCGGGGCCTAGATGTGTTCAAAGGCCCAAACCACGGTGGGAATTTTCAACCACTGGATGTAAACTATGTCTTCCAATAAAACCACCCGGTTACACACACACACACACACACACACACACACACACACACACACACACACACACACACACACACACACACACACACATATATATATAGCTTCTTCTCGGCTGAAGAAGCTACAACTTCTTCAGCCGAGGAGTTGTAGCTTCAGAGTGATTCAGCAGCTGAGATTGAGTCCAAAATCCGGAGCAAGATTCATCCGTGCTGCAATGAATCCGTCTCTCTTTAAAGGTATTTCCCACTTCTTCCTCACATCGTATCTTTAGGAAACCTTCAAAACAAAAACCGAAGATTTGGGATGTATCTTACTTTTGACAGAGTGAAAGAATTACATATAAATAATAATCTTTACCACCTGTGTAAACTTTGCTGGTGAATGTTATATATGTTACATTGTTTCATTTCTAATATAGGCTCTTGTGTCAGATAATCTAAGTCAATATTAGAGAATAATTAATTTTTTAGATTAACGAAATCTCAGTTAGCCTTCATGGCGGGGCTGAACACCAGTATTATACCAAGCACCACTTACCCCATTTATGTACCAGACACAGACCTGCAGCCTTGGGCGGTTCTAGATGGGGGCCAACGGGGTACCAAAGAAGTTATACTAGGGAAGGAACATCAGGGTGAAGGAGCGACGCATCCTACCTGTGGAGGTTTCATTTCGTCCAAGATTAAGGTAAGCTTTAATTAATTTATTTTATACCTGGCTTTCATGAAGCTGCTGTATTACTTTATGTTTTAAAGTTTACATGACAGTAGGACTGTAACGATTCCTCAAATGATTCGAGTACCTCGATTATTAAAATTCCTCGAGGAAAATTTATCTGCTTCAAAGCTTCGTTAAATTATGTTTTATTATTTAGCACACCGTGTTCCGCCCAGGTTATTATTTATGGTGGGCTGCGATGTTGGTGGTAAATTTTCCTCCATTTCATGAGGTTTTCAATAAGGATTGTTAAATTGTGTGGCGGTTTGGAGTATGACAACCGCCACACAATTACATGTCTACATGTAACCATATTTGTAAATGGCTTTATTTATAATGCCTGGAGGTGGGGCTCAGGCGTTATATACCCCCGTCCCCTCCATGGAGGCGTCTCCCTGCTCCAGACCTAGCCAGGTCTGTGGAAACGTGATTATTTTGGAGTAAAGCGGGGCTGCCAAAGCAGAGCCTGGGAAAAGGAAATAGTCCCACATGTCTCTGCTTTAGTAAATAAGCACAAATATTTAATCTGAAAATCTTGCTTTATTAAAGCTTTAATTCAGAAACATTTGGAACCAAAAGCACCCTGAAAACTTATTTGGCACATACACCAATTATTTCACCCACAAGATATTTTCTAAACCCAGAGCAGGAATTTGTGCAGTCACAATTTCAAAACTGTTAATATGTAAATTTGATAAAAAAAAAAAAAATGTTTTAAATATTAGTTGAAACTGTCACTATGTTGCAACACTATGGGTTGAGGCAGATAAGCTGTGAAAAAAAATTGTGGTCCTATGCCTTCTCCCAGTGCTAACTAGAAGCGACCAATCAGAGCCAGGAGGAGGGCTCTGTAAATGCTGTTTACGAAAGTAAACAGCATTTACAGAGCTGTTTAAGGTAAGCTTTAATTAATTTATTTTATACCTGGCTTTCATGAAGCTGCTGTATAAGCTACAACATAGCCTGCCAGGAAAGTTCAGGATAATTGTCATGGCCACCAATAAAGGTCCTGTAACATCAAATTATTTCTCTGCCATCAACACATTTAGCAGCACATACAGGAATTGATTGACAGCTCCAAGACTTTCCTCTTGGCTACCGACTGGCAGCGGTGCATTTTTGCAGACTGCAATAGTAGCTGCAATCTATGAAGAGAGATCCATCTTTACATATGCTCATATTATGCTGTCATGGCATAGCAACGGTTTTAACAAATATGTAGAAAACATTTTAAATAAAAGTTACATACTGCTGCTTTAAATAAAACCTGAGTCAGCAAGAAATTAATTTAAAGCTTCAGACAGAATCCCAGATTAAAGAGTCAGTTAAAAAATTAGAGTAAGGCCTTGCTGCAATATTCTTTGTATTCATCTAAATACAATTTCAGTAAATTTCAGCTAGTTGAGTGGAACACAGAGATTTTTCCAGTTGATTACATTAATATTTTTGTATGCAGAGGCTGGAAATGGTACAGAAACTGTTTGCTATTGAAAAGAGCTGGTAGATATCTGGATGCCTTTAAACAGCAGTTTATGAAAAGAAATCACTTCAATGGAGTGTCACAGCTCCACTAAGAGGGAATAATCACTCCAGTCAGTTTTTGCAACACTTAAGAAAGTTCAGACCTTGAAGAGCAGTTTTGCAGCTACAGTATCTGATTGGATGATGCCTGAGTGAGTTTGAGGCTTTGTCACCAGGTGGATTAAGACAGAATAAGATTGTGTAAGGGTTAAAGCTGTCAAAGCTCAGTGTTGGGTCCCCGGCCTTCGGGTTTCCTCTCACACTCTGTGTTGAAGTCACAGCCATCTAGCAGGTAGCGGTATGCTGCACGAACATCCCTGTAGAGTGGTGCATCCTCAGTCTGAAAGTTTGGAAAGCGTAGTGGAGTCTCATTGATGAGCAGCTGTAGTCGGGGGCCACGCTGACAGTCATAGAGAACGAAGAGCAGGTTGGCAGCGTATGGAATGATGCGACTGGTCCGGAAACTTCTTCCTATAGAGAGATGTGCAGTTATTGTTCTGAACAGGACATGTTCATTTGAAAACACTATGTGACTTCTGAAGGCAGTTGGTTACAGTCGATTAAAAAAAAAGTTGATTTTAAAAATCTCTATTGAAATCTCTTTACTCTTTAGAGTAAGGAGAGCTGAATAAAGATTTTATTAGCTTTATGTCATGTTATTATTCCCTAATCAAAAACATAGCTAGAGTGTCGCCTTGATTCTTTCATGCATGTTTGAGAACTCCTTGAATTTCCTGTGGCAGTCATTCAGAGGTGTTTGTGTTTGCTCCCACAGGACGCTGAGTATTTCCACAAAGCTCCTCTTGGAGCTGTAGTCTCCAGCTGAGCTTCTACCTCACAATACACCTTCATCCTCACCTCCCTCACACAGCTCTAACAGAGTAGCAGCAGTTAGCAAGCACCTAACTTGCTAATTGCAAGTTAGCTGGTGTGATTAACATACACGCTAATTCTCAGTTCTACGCTCCCAACAATGGTTGCTAACGTCATAGTGAGAAGCATTATTGTGATGACAGAGTGTCAAAGAGTAGGAACTTAAGGAGACAGAGACCCGATATTAAGGCTTCAAATTATGAAGTCTAATTTCTTTTAAGTTATCTTTGACATACGGCATAACAACCGAAGATAACATAGTTGATTGATTGTGCTATAAAATGGCACTGTTTGCCTGTAACCCCGTCCCCCAAAAAAACAAAAAAAAAACCCAATATACTACCATTTTAATAATTCCGCTGACCATCCCAGTATGGTGTAAACTCTATTTATTATAAAATATATTTTTTTTAAATAAATAAATAAATAAATGCTTTCTTTTATTTAGTAATTTGGGTGAAATTTTGAGTATGTCCAGAAAGGAGTCAGCTTTTCCTATTTTTTTTTAAAATGTCTTTTTAGCATAAAGTTTCCCCCAACACTTCTAGATGCCTTCAAATTTTACTAAACTTTTTTCCTTTTTTACTTATTTTTACATAACATAGAATTAAAAGATGCTTCTAGCACTCCAGTGTTTTGTCATTTTAAGAAAATTTCCTTGTAAAAATTCATCTTTCCTTTATGGAAAAAGTGAGACCTTTTTTTGTTCCAAAAATGGGAACCTTCCTGGCATGTAGAAAGAAATAAATACACATTTCAAATTTGATAAATGTCAGGCTTCATACCATGCTGTGAGTGGTAGTTGCTAGCAGTGGGCAGAGTCTGGTCTTTGTACAGTCCAAGTAGGGAGATGAGGGGGATGAGCGTCTCAGCATGTCCCACCAAGACAGAGGCTGGTTCTGGCCCTGCCTCGGTGGATCTGGAATCAACCAGGATTCAGTCAATTAACAATAGGGAATCAATAAGGGGGTTCCTAGAGCTTAGTCAGGGAACACCCCACCTGCGAGGACGACCAGCTTTATCTAGAGTCCTGAAAATGTGATGGAAGAGCGGACAGCTGGACAGACTGCTGATTAAGTGACCATGAGAGCGCTTCCAGAATTGCTTCAGATCAAAACTGTACTCCAACACCTGCAGAAAAATGATAAGGAGAAAACAGCATCAAAAATCATTGATCAGTTTAATCTATTCTGGTCTTTGTTCAAGATCCCAGATGATAAACCTCAGAACCAACATTTTTCCTGATTGAAAATCCAAAATGAATCAGAACAAATCTCTGTTTCTGCCTCCAGAGGGTAACCCTTTTGACCAAACTGTGTTCCAATTCAAAGAGTCTAAATGCCTGGACCAAGCTTTTCAACTTTCCATTTCTGATCAACCATTTTGCTTTTGTAGTAGGGAAAACTTTAAACTTGACCTTAAAAGTTTAAGGTGTGAACACCTTGTCTTATAAGAAAAGATGTGCATCCTAACATGTTCATAACATTTTGCTAAGGTTGGTTTCTGCTACCTAGACAGACATTACTGAAGGCACCCTTCACTTTGCTCACCCACACCTGAATTGATTCAAACTTTATTTTTGATAATTCAGCATTTTAAACCAAAGTAAACTGAGGTTCACTGTGAGTTTACTGAGAAATAATGCATTTCCTTGCAATTTTTTTTGTTTTATATCAATTTTGCAAATATCTTTCAGAAAATATTGCTCTCATACCTTTGCATCACTCTCATCAAACAGGAAGCACCATGGTGAGTGGATGGATTTGATGGACAGTTCGTAGGAACAGATGAAGAACGCTGCTTCCACCAAGTCTAGAAGTGCCAGAAAGGGGAAAAAAAGGTCAAAGGGAACATTCCTTTCTAACATTACAATCTGATAGAGTGACTAAACACACAGAATGAGAAAAACATCTGCAAAATTGGTAAAAAGAAAAAAAAGAGAAATGTTGTAATATTCTTCAACTTCCAAGTACTATATTACATCTCTAACTTGAGGGAATGCCTCTCGGCTCCTACCTGGGGTGAGTAGGTGAAGAGAAAGGCCAAGTTTCTCAGCCAACCTCCTCCTCACTGCCTGCATTTCCTCGCCATGTTTGAACTTCTCAACTTCCAGCAGCGCAGTGTGGTTGTTCTCCACGCCTTCCACATAACCACGGCAACGCTCAAAGAAGCGCATTAGTTCATCATCCACCTCATGGTTGTATCCTTGAGCACTGTCTGTAAGGGCAGAGGTCAGAGGTCAACATTTTAGGTAAAAGACTTGTCAGGTGTTCTAACTATCTGTGCTACTCATCAATCTGTCCTACCTTGTGGTAATGCGCATGCACACATTGATGCTATGTCACATACTTCTTACTCAGCAGATTTCTTATCAATACATCCTACCTGTGGAAGTTTCGTTTCATCTGTTTTATTTCGTCAAAGATTAAGGCAAGCTTTAATTAATTTATTTTATACCTGGCTTTCATTTAGCTGCTGTATTACTTCATGTTTTAAGTTTACATGACAGGCAACTTGTAACCATATTTGTAAATGGCTTTATTTGTCATCCGCAATGTCTTTACTTTACTGTATACTGTAAGCAAGAAAGTCATTACTTGTCGTCAGTCATGTGAATCAGGACAAAATACGTTGTTTTTGTGGGACATTTTGTCCTCATTTAAAATATAGGGCCTTTAATTTTTTTTTTATTAAACCTTGTCAAATAGAGCATGCTGGTAGCGTTATTATGTGGTATTGAAGCTGTTTATGTCGATGGTGTAATAGTTTTAGTGCATCAACATGTGCTACTTCTGTATTTTATAACATTCAAATGAAGGAATCTGCTGCAGCAAAATGTGCTACCCACATATTTACCAGGTAAAATATTTGGATGGAGTTTTGGTAGATCATTATGTGGAACCATGTGTATTTTATGAAGGTAGGATTCTAATATGAGGTTTAGTGCATCTAAATGTATTAGCTTTACATATTAAAACAGGCACGTTATTCTCAAGAAGGATATTAGTGCAATTACATAAGTAGGTATTTTAAACAGGTTCAGGTGGTTTTAGAAAAGTTTTCGTCATTCACATATTTTTATGCTACGTATCACTGCTAAGCGCCACTTAAATACCGTCATTTAAATAATGATTTCCGATTATTATATTTAACATTGACACTGACTGATAAGGTCTTTGGTATGTAAACATGACGGTAGTGGTTTTCGAAAGGTAGCAGCGACCGACAGGCATAGTACAGACTTTCCTATCGTAGCGCTGATCTGACGAGATAGCACAGACAGTCGGAACACCAGAATATATTTCAGTGGTGGCAGCAGCAGCAGCAGTGGTGACTGTCACCATGGCAACCCCAGTGTTGCTGCAGACCCTCCTGGAATGCCTCCACGCTGCTCACACAGCGATGCTTAGAGCTGGTCACAAAGTGGATTCTCCTCTTCCTCACATTTTCTTCCGACAGCAGAGATGGTAACAAAGTGGCCAGCCGCTGGGCCAGGAACTGGAGGTCTTCCCTACCCTTCCTCACCAGCCGACCTGATTAAGAGGCATAAGAGGATTCATTTTTCTGGAATATTTAAAAATTCTAGATGCAAATTATTATTTTTAAAAAGGCCTGATTTTTTTTTATCCTGTGTAATGTAAATCCATTTTTTCTTCTTTTATTACCTTAAATTCATCTTCAGATTTTTACTTGAAAAATATTTCCTGAAAAGAAATTCCCTGCAAAAGTTGCCAGCAAAAACTCCAGTCTAGAATGCTTACCGTCCATGTCCTCGGTGTACCAGGGTTCCCAACGGTTCCGGAGCTCAACCAGCCAGCCAGTGGAGCTCTCTGAGGTTCTGGAAGTTTCATTCTGGAGTAGCTCGCTTAGTCTGTGTATTCTGCGGATGTTCTTGATGGTAGGAAACCGACTACCATGTCTAATGATGGCGGTCACGTGGAATGGGGTGCAAAACTCACCTGGCGGGGGTCTGAGGACCGAGGTGTTCACGGTTAAAGGGTCTCGGAGTAGGTTCGGCTTCACCTCCTCATAGCGAGTCTTAGTTCCGAAGTAAGTGGCAATACTAGGGACATCCGGTATTTCCGCGGAAGAGCAGAATTCAACGGTTTGAATTAGGCTGAGAGCCGCCAGCCACAGGAATCCGTGTGTTCCGATATGTAACATATCAGCTGATACCTTTGTTTGCCGTGTTTATGTTCCCAGATATGACAACAGGACCTTCTAGATGCCTTTTAAGGACCCCTTATTTTTTACAGATCAACCGAATCGAACCAGGAAGTCAGAGACTGAAACGTAGCCATAGATATCATAGACATAATATAAGGATAGACGCCTCATGGACCGCTCTCGCCTACTGTCGCTGACGAGATTTAGGGCGGCCATCTTGGAGCGGTACACCACTCTACTCAGCGTTATGTGTTTAAAAGCACAATGATGTATCAGTGCATTTAATCGATCATAACACGCTTTTTTGTTACTGGAAACCATATTCAAACATCTATCAAAGCTACATTTATAACCAATTAACCAATTGTATTTTTAATACATAGTTCATCATATTTAAATATGCTTAGTGGCTATAACAATAGAATAGGAATGGAATATTCTGATATCGATGTATGAAGAGCATATTACAAAGCACACAGCCGTTCATAATTTATTTAATAAATTATTTAGTAATATCAACACATATTTATATAAAAATACAAACACAAATTAATAAAGATTAATAATGGCACAAATAATGATTAATACTGAATATATATATATATATATATTTATATATATATATATATATATATATATATATATATATATTTTTTTTTTTTTTTTTTTTTTTTTTCTTTTCAGCCGACGAGATTCATCCGTGCTGCTTACTTTTGACAGTGTGAAAGAATTACATATAAATAATAGTCTTTACCACCTGTGTAAACTTTGCTGGTGAATGTTATAACACATAATATAAGTTTTATAATATGTGTTATATTGTTTCATTTCTAATATAGGCTCTTGTGTCAGATAATCTAAGTCAATGTTAGAGAATAATTAATTTTTTTAGATTTACAGACTCAGTTAGTCTTCATAGCGGGGCTGAACCCATATTACACTGTAGCTAATATTAGCTGGTATCTCGCCGGTGGACATAAATACAGTAAAGTAATATTCTAATCACAATATATACACAATAATATGTCCATCTTACTTGTGAAATGTTGTCTGTGGAGCCCTCACATCAATAATCCATAGATCCGAACAACAATATCCCTCAGTGCTGAGGTATCTTCTGCTGTTTGGATTGAGCAAAGTAGGAGGGACGACCGCTCCAAGATGGCCGCCGTATTTCCTGCGCCGGAGCGGCCAATGCGGGGTCTACTCTTATATTATGTCTATGATAGATACGAATACGCCCTTAGTTTTTTTTCTCCTCCTCCTTCTTCTTCTTTTCTATTATGGGCAAGCAACTTTGAGGTAGTACTTCCACCTACTGTACATGAGTGAGTAGCAACACTACTTTACATCCATTAAATTCTATTTTCTTATTTTGTATTCTGAAGATAAATAAATAATGCTTTCCTTAATCTGCAAATATCCACTATGTTTCCTTCATTTCCCACTATCCTCCATTTCTGTCCTGTCCTTCCAACCATTCTTCTCAATTTGTCCCTTTCAGCCTCATATGTTTTACAATTCATTCATGCATGTTCTAGATCAGGGGTCCCCAAACTTTTTCCTGCGAGGGCCACATAGCTGTTCCTTTCTCTAGTCGGGGGCCGGTCTCAGGTTTTGTAGAAAGAAACCTTAGAAAATTCTTGTCTAGGGGGGGGGAGAGCGCGACGACACATTCGCGCTTTTAGATAGATTTTTACCCAGAATGCAAATGGAAAAAACCGTGAGTGAAACGGTGACTGGGACTGACTAGTATGTATTCCATTGAGGGAAAGTTAGTTTCACTTCTGCTCAAAAGCCCCCTGGTGGTTGAAGAAAAATCCACATATAAACCGGAAAATACAATATATGAAAAAAAAACACTGAATGCTCTCTGGTATGAGGAGGCGGGCCGGATCCGGTGTTACGTCAATCCGCGTTTCCCCATCAGATACGGTTCCCCCTTCGTCTTCTTGCCGCTCCGCCCCGCCCACGCGGCAAAATAGGCGCGTGCTCGTGACGAGCACTGACAAAGCACGCGCGTAGCAAGCACGCGCTTGTTCGGCGCGCTTGTCTGAGGAACTACGGACACCGTGAAAGCTCAAACATGTTTCGGCAAAGTTGTCACACTTTCTTCACGTTTTTTGCGGGAAACTAATAGTAATAATACTAATAATTATAATAAATATGTTATACATATTATAATTATAATAAATAATATATATTTTATACATATTATAATTATAATACATAATATATGTTATATATATTATAATATTATATATGTATATATATATATATATATGGCCATCTTTCACCCATCAGATACCGTTTTCCCTGTTTTAAAGTGGGGGAAACGGTATGTGATGGGAGATTTATGGCCATCAGATAGCGTTCCCCCACTTTAAAACAGGGGAAACGGTATCTGATGGAGACATTTCACCCATCAGATAGCGTTCCCCCTGTTTTACAGTGGGGGAACGGTATCTGATGGCCACATTTCACCCATCAGATAGCGTTCCCCCTGTTTTACAGTGGGGGAACACTATCTGATGGGTGATTTTAACATAGGGGGAACGCTATCTGATGGGTGAACTGTGGCCATCAGATACCGTTCCCCCACTGTAAAACAGGGGGAACGCTATCTGATGGGTGAAATGTCTCCATCAGATACCGTTCCCCCACTGTAAAACAGGGGGGACGCTATCTGATGGGTGATTTTAACATAGGGGGAACGCTATCTGATGGGTGAAATGTGGCCAACAGATACCGTTCCCCCACTGTAAAACAGGGGGAACGCTATCTGATGGGTGAACTGTGGCTATCAGATAGTGTTCCCCCACTGTAAAACAGGGGGAACGCTATCTGATGGGTGAAATATGGCCATGAGATACCTTTTCCCCACTGTAAAACAGGGGGAACGCTATCTGATGGGTGAACTGTGGCCATCAGATAGCGTTCCCCCACTGTAAAACAGGGGGAACGCTATCTGATGGGTGAAATGTCTCCATCAGATACCGTTCCCCCACTGTAAAACAGGGGGGACGCTATCTAATGGGTGAAATGTCTCCATCAGATACCGTTCCCCCACTGTAAAACAAGGGGAACACTATCTGATGGGTGATTTTAACATAGGGGGAACGCTATCTGATGGGTGAAATGTGGCCAACAGATACCGTTCCCCCACTGTAAAACAGGGGGAACGCTATCTAATGGGTGAAATCTCCATCAGATACCGTTCCCCCACTGTAAAACAAGGGGAACACTATCTGATGGGTGATTTTAACATAGGGGGAACACTATCTGATGGGTGAAATGTGGCCATCCGATACCGTTCCCCCACTTTAAAACAGGGGAAACGGTATCTGATGGGTAATATTGAGCATTAAATTGCATTGCCCTGTTTTTAATTCATATAGCACTAGGCTATCTATCTATCTATCATAGTTATAATATATACAACATATTATAATTATAATATATACAACATATTATAATTATAATATATACAACATATATATATATATATTATAATTATAATATATATAACATATATTATGTATTATAATTATAATATATGTATAAAATATATATTATTTATTATAATTATAATATGTATAACATATATATTTATTATATTTATTATAATTATTAGTATTATTACTATTAGTTTCCCGCAAAAACGTGAAGAAAGTGTGACAACTTTGCCGAAACATGTTGTTTGAGCTTTCACGGTGTCCGTAGTTCCTCAGACAAGCGCGCCGAACAAGCGCGTGCTTGCTACGCGCGTGCTTTCTCAGTGCTCGTCACGAGCACGCGCCTATTTTGCCGCGTGGGAGGGGCGGAGCGGCAAGAAGACGACGGGGAACCGTATCTGATGGGGAAACGCGGATTGACGTAACACCGGCATTGTTCAGGGGTCCGGACCAAATGACGTGGCGGGCCGGATCCGGCCCGCGGGCCGTAGTTTGGGGACCCCTGTTCTAGATTAGCGGTTCTTAACGTGGGCGGTACCGCCCCCCGGGGGGCGTTGAGAGGACGCTGGTGGAAATCTTTACAAAATGTGGGCGCTGGGTTTCCTTTGGGGGGCGTTTGGTCGAAGCAGGGGCGCGGTATAGGGGGGGAAAGTGATGACAATTCTAGGGACCCTGACCAAAAGTGATGACAATTCTAGGGGCCCTGACCAACAGGGGGCCATCCACAATTTATTTATTTATTTTTTGTTCATAGAAATTAAAAAAAAAAAAAAAAAAAAATCGGGGCCCTGTCAATTATAAAATTAATCATATTGTACTTTCAAAGATTGTTTTAAGCAGTAAAAATTTAATGTTCCCACTCTCCGATAAAAAAAACAACCACATCCATATTTGACCTGAACCGCCCTTTCTGCGTTAAATGGTTCGTTCCTGCTTGGAGCGCCTCAGAGTGACGCTGTTAGCTGCAGATAGTGGAAGACAAGAACGACTGTGGCAATTACTATGCTGCTAAGAAAAGTTTCATAGCTTTTCTTATCAGCATAGTAACTGTCACAATTCTATCCAGTTGGTAAGAAATCAAAACATCCATTCAACAAAAATAGAAAACACAATGTTACATTAATACTGCAGTTCGAGAACAGTCTCATCTTCGTGTTAAACACCAAATTCATTTCCAAGAAGACGTGCAGACATCCGAAACACAGCCGAGTTCTCTAACTGATGCTATTTCAAATTTGTACTCTATTTAAAAAAAAAAAAAAAATAGATGGTAGGTTCCGCATCAGTTCAGCGTTACACCGGCTGATGACGTTGCTGTGATTCACTTTGTCTTGTATTTTTGTACATATGTTTCGGCAGTTCTGTGATCATGTCAAAGCAGCAGCTTATATTAAAAACTGTTTTATTTCCGTTTGAAAGCTTCCCGCTTCCATGGAAGGACAACAGAAAATCGCTCTTATAAACATGTAATTACTAAAATCACGATACCCTCACTGTGTATCCCTCTGAAAAATTAACCCATTTAAATCCCTCCATGTGTGATACCACGATAGAGAGCGTTCATTTTGTAGCGTTAACACCGGTGCTGTAAGTGGTCCGGTATGAAGCGGGTGTGATAGAACAACGGTACCACAGCACTTTTAACTTTCAATAATCAGAATACCGAAATTGTTTCCGTCGTTTTAAAAGGTTTATGTCAGTCTGCCTTTTCCCCAGCAGCAGGTGATGAGTGAAGATTAATGGTGGTGAGCGTCAATAAACGATAAAATAAATCTAGCAACAGGAAATAAACTAAAGTGGACATAGCAATAAACCAAGAGAGGATAATACTAATCAAAGGAAACTAAATGAAATGAATGAAGAACAAAATGCAAGAATAAACTAAGAAACTAAAGTAAATACAGAGGAATAACCTGGTATGGCAAGACCTTTCGATCAAAACTTAATACAGAGACTGTATGGCAAGAATAAACAGACACTATTTCTAGATAAAAGGTAAAATAATATTGTTGAAGTGCCATGGGTTTGTTGAGACCACATCTAATACTTAGAATAAATATATCTTACAAACCATAACAGTAAATAACTTATCACTTATTTATGTTTTTAATTAGATTTGATACATTTATTTCTTCAATATTATTTTTCATGTCAGTGTTAATGTCATGAGGCTGACGACTCCATGACACTTTCAGTTTGACTCATTAGGATTTGATTAAGAACCAGATTTGTTCTTTGCAATTTCTGTCCAGTAAAACTATTAATCTATAAATCAATAGACAGATCTATATAAAGATATAATATAGGTTTGGTGGATTGATCAGGTCTCGGTGGAATGAATGTGGTTTGGGTGTCTTTTCAGGCTGAAGCTGTTCCCCAGGTCGGCCAGAACGGTGTGTTGTGAAAATGAAGAGTGACTTTGTGAAACCAGATCTCAGCATGAATGAATCTGATAATCATTACTCTCCTAGCGACTAGTGGGAAGGGCTTAGTAAAGAAAAAAAAAAAAAATCCTCAAATTAAATCCAGGTAAAATGATGAGACAACAAACTGAACACTTTGAAAAGCTAGTGCCGACTTTGTGGAGACTGCCTTCACAAAGATGAACATATTGTTAAAAAATGTTGAAAAATTGACTGACTGAATCACAAGCAACAAAAAAGCAAGTGCAGGGAGATGATCCAAGTCTGAAACCCACAAAGGAGAGTCTAAACTACATGAACTTGCTGACAATTTTTCCAAAACTGTTTTGATCAAGGGTCTGAACCCAGAAAAAGCAGGCCTGGAGGTTTTTAAATGTAGCAACAGAGGCTGTCCCTCCTCACATGCACATAAAAAGGAGGCTCTACCGCACGGTATCAAACCATAACTCAGATAGAGCCTTACCGCGAGTCCCCGCACCAAGAAAAATGAAAAAATAGGAAAATAGGAAGTGTTTACAACTCTGTGCGTGCATTCTGGGTTATGGACCCGTAATACATATACAACAAGCTAGACTAGATTGGAAAAATAAAACCAACTAAGGATGAAAGAGAAAAAGCAGCGAGAGCAGCAAGAGAGGCTTGCTGTTCTCTTGAATCCTACTGAAAGAATATGGAATTATTTCAGTTGAACTTTCAGGTCAACTGAAAGACAACCTTAAACACAGAAAAAGGACGACACTTTTTCATGAATGTGTGAGAAGTTAAATTCTCTCTGCAACCAGAACAGTAACAACATAGGCTCCCACAGCCTCACCAAAACAAAGATAAAACTCACACACACATAGAGCCAGAGCCTGTCTCTGCTCAGAACTCTAATTAGTACCACAGACACAGAGGAAAAGGTGTTATATGTGTCAAAACTCAAGGCCCACGAGCCAAATCCAGCCCACCAGAAGGTTTGTGTTGCCTTCTGGACTGTAGAAATACAGTTTTTGATACAGCGATGGTGTGTTTAACTGATATTTTGCCAATCAGCAGTTTTGAATGTATTTTGCCAGATTGGATCAAGGTGAACAAATGTATAATATTTGATTTCAGGAGGTGCTCATCGCATGCACAGAGAGCCATTTAATCATATTTTAACAACTTTATAATGGGCTTTATCAGTACATTCTGCCATAAGCCAGTTTTTAATTAAATTTTGATCTTGGAATGCATCAAAATGAAAATAAAATTGACATATTTGCTCCAGATGTTGACAAAAAAAAAAAAAACAGGTTTAGAAACACACACACTCTCACAAAAGAACTATAACCTCTGCTAGTGAACTTAATGTGACCTCTAAACTGTTCTGTGCACATGCCCAACTTTTCATTGTTTCAGTTGCACATGGAGCTTAAAATCAAAATTGACAACAGATGTTTGATCCCTGACCAGTACATTTGTTTGGTTCACTCAGAATTGAATTCTCCTCATTAAGCTCTTCACATTTTCATCATGACATCATGAGACTAAGACATCCTACTGTGTAACGGTACCGGATTCAGTGAGACTGTAAGAGTCAGAAAGTGATTGAAGTGGATGTCCTTAAGGCACATCCCTCACCTCTAAATAATGGGGTTACAAATAGTTTATCTATAGATTCTGCTGTTCAGTATATCCAATATTCAAATGAATATCTGATTGTTTTTTGATAACTTTGAGATTAATAACTGTTACTGATTAATTTTGACACAAATATTAATTGTGTAGCTTATCTAATTATTATTTCTTCCCTTCTGGTTAGAAACACAGAAGGGACTAGTGCTATGTATTGACTGTAGCACTAGTCAATACATAGACTAGTCCTTCCATCCGTCCGTCCATTTTCTTCTGCTTATCCGGGATTGGGTCGCGGGGGCAGCAGCCTAAGAAGGGAGGCCCAGACTTCCCTCTCCCCAGCCACTTCTTCCAGCTCCTCCAGGGAAGAAGTGCCCAACGCTGGGCCTCCCTTGACATAGTCCCTCCTGTGTGTCCTGGATCTTCCTCGGGGCTTCCTCCCGGTGGGCCGTGCCCGGTACACCTCACCAGGAAGGCGTCCAGGAGGCATCCTGACCAGATGCCCGAGCCACCTCAACTGGCTCCTCTCGTGCTCCTCCACATAGACTAGTGCTACAGTTAAAAATCCACGAGGCTTTATTAGTTGGCATTTCTACTTCTCTGCCTACTGGTGCAACTTCAGCATTGTGTTCGCTGTAGTGAGACATCTTCATTGATTCACTGCAAATAATACTAATTTAGACTAAACAAGTCAACCAAAGTAATGAAAACATCAATACACTGCTTCAGTATTTGACATTTAAAACATGAAATAGAAAAACAAAACTGTTTTCAAACCTTAGTTGTTTACGTCCTGCTGTTGTCTTTTGTTTCAGAGGTAACATTATGTATATTAATTTATCAGGTTGTTTAAAGATTTGCTAACTTGCAAAAATATCACCTAACAGCCAACACAATATCAGCAATAGCATTTATCAATCCCAAGCAACCAACACATCTAAACTGCTTCCATCATTATTGTACAGTTTATGATGTAACATCTGCTTTACGATGAAGAGATTTTTGCCTTTAAAACTGATTGCTATGACAACAAAGATAATCAACAGTTACATGAAGGACAAGAATTATTTGTGTTTTATTGGAGCTCTTTATTTCTTCCTGGAAGGTCATGTCTGTGGTGCTTACACACCTTTGGAAAAACCACGCCTCCTGATCATCTGTTGTACACTCTGTGACATCATCATAAGGCTGTGTAAAATGTGCTCTGCTCCTCACCAACATTTAAGGTTATTTTCGAAGCAAAATTAGAACCAGCATGGAAAAGGAATCGGGTAGGGCACAACTGGAGTAAAAGGTGTTGTTACAGTGACAGGACAAAGTAGCAGATTCACAGTTTGAATTGGGCTGATCTAGAGTGTAGTTGCTGGTGCTCAGTGCAGGTTAAACTAAAGGCAGTGCTGAAGCTGGAAACTGAAGGGAGGCTGCAGAGCACATCAATCTGAGGAAGGGAGTGGATTCTTTAAAAGCACTTTCGGTGGACAATGGAGGGTCCAGCCTCATCGTACTCCTGTTTACTGATCCACATCTGCTGAAAAGTAGAGAGGGAGGCCAGGATAGAGCCACCAATCCACACAGAGTACTTCCTCTCTGGGGGGGCAATGATCTGAGGGACAAAGTTAAATGTTAAATATCTTAAAACATAAATAATATCTCAACATTTGTTCTATCAAGAGGACAAATAAATTTTTTGAAATACATGTGAAGTTCCATTGGGTATAATTATTTAGATTATTCTGTTTACCAAGAAGTCCATAAACCCATGAACATATTTTCTTTTTAGCAACTACATATAAAGACAACAGATAACTGACTTTTGTTGGAAGGAAGTTATATATTCATTTTCATTCTGTCACATTAAAAGCCTAGACTCATTCTGGAATCTGGGATTGATTATGAGCTGAGAGCTGACCTTAATCTTCATAGTGCTGGGAGCCAGCGCTGTGATCTCCTTCTGCATCCGATCAGCTATTCCCGGGTACATGGTGGTTCCTCCTGACAGCACATTGTTGGCATACAAGTCTTTACGGATGTCAATGTCGCACTTCATGATGCTGTTGTAGGTTGTCTCATGGATTCCAGCCGACTCCATGCCTGCAGGAAGATTGAAACACCAATATGTGGCTGTGTGCTAATGAATAATAATAATAATAAAAACAGCTGTTTTGTTCAAACTATGATTTTTTTTTATCATCAGTTAACCAGACAACTAACAACTAATATGAAAACATGAAAATATGACTGACCAATGAATGATGGCTGGAAGAGTGTCTCTGGGCAGCGGAACCTCTCATTGCCAATGGTGATCACTTGACCATCAGGAAGCTCGTAGCTTTTTTCAAGAGAAGATGAAGTGGCTGCCGTTGCCATCTCATTCTCGAAGTCCAAGGCCACATAGCACAGCTTCTCCTTAATGTCACGCACAATCTCTCTCTCAGCTGCAGGACAAATGACATGGTGAACCAGACACATCTGTGTGATGGGGTATCATGAAAGTTAAGATTGATCAAGGTGCAAGTACAGGTGTATCATTGAAGGGGCATACCTGTGGTGACAAAACTGTAGCCTCTCTCGGTTAGAATCTTCATGAGGTAGTCTGTAAGGTCGCGGCCCGCCAGATCCAACCTCATGATTGCATGTGGTAGGGCGTAGCCCTCATATATTGGGACGTTGTGGGTGACACCATCACCGGAGTCCAGCACAATACCTGAACGACAGAAAGGAGGCATAACTCAGCTGGTTTCAACCTTTGCTCTGTATCAAACATATTTCATAGTGGTCTTAAGGAAGAAGGAGAAGGAAGAGTGTACGATCCAACCTGTGGTGCGTCCAGAGGCGTACAGCGACAGGACTGCCTGGATGGCCACGTACATGGCAGGAACATTAAAAGTCTCAAACATGATCTGAACACAGATATTAAATTTACATCAGTAGGGACATAGAGCAATCAGAGTTACTTAATTTATTCTTCAACTTTAACTGAGACCAAGAGATATGTTACATAGCATCAGATTTATTTTATCTAACTTCAACAACACATTCCAGTTGTACATCTGACTAGAGGAGTTGTGCACCAGTGATGAACCTTTCTGCATGTCACTGGTTAGAAACACTCAGGAAATTTTTAATGAAATGTAATTCAGTTGCAGCAGGGAATCCTGGCAAGTGCGGCCAGCATGTGAGAGGAACAAATGCTGCTGCAGGAGATGAAACTGTGTTTAGAGAACTGAGGACTGCTATTACAGATGTAATAGCATCTGTAATAGCAGATGTGCAGATATGCATCTGCACATCTGTAATAGCAGTCCTCAGTGACAGCAGCAGGAATATGTGATTAAACACTTCACAAGTTGTAAATTCAGATTACAAGCAAATCAGTAAATCAGCTGCAGAACACTTCAGCCTTCTGGACCATCACTGTGAACAGGCATGACAGATTAACTAGAACCTCCTATAGAATCTGTGGGTTTCATAGGTACCAGAGTGTCTCCAGTTCGGGTTGTATTTATGTACTTTTTTTGTATTTTGTACACAAACTACCTGAGTCATTTTCTCTCGGTTGGCTTTGGGGTTGAGCGGCGCCTCGGTCAGCAGGGTGGGATGTTCTTCTGGGGCAACTCGCAGCTCGTTGTAGAAAGAGTGATGCCAGATCTGGCCAATCAGAGAGCAGGAGCAGGTCAGGAAGTGCTGTGTGTGTGTACTTGTCTAGTTATCATATTTAGGACCTTTTCGGGTATATTTACTAACTTCTGAAGTCAAATGTACCTCATGGGGACCAAAGTCCAGTTCTAATACAGTGGACCTCCTTGTTTAGGATCAGGGACTAGGTTTAGAGGTAAGGCGCAAATTAGGTTTTGATTATGGGTTAGGGTTAAGAACAGACTGTAATGGTTAGGGTTAGGGAAAATGTCTGGGTTATGCATAAAAGTAGAAACTAAAATGAATGGAAGTCAATACATAGACTTAATATGGGTAAAAATACAAACTTCCCAGATAGCACAGGATGTTAAATCAACATTGAATTATAGTCAGAATGGTTGATTTTTGGTGGAAGTCGAAAACTGACGGTGGGTCAACCATCAAACAACCATCCTACTCTAGCCAATTAACTAACGTTGTAACTGTCATTGAATCAATGTTGTTTTTTGGTTGAAATCTAATAAATGAAATGCCGATGTCTGATCAACGTCTGATCAATGTTGATGCTGTTTTGTCACACCTCTTCCCCTTTTCTCCTCCTCATCAGAGCTCTGGGTGAGAGCATTTTATTACTGAGTGGGGGTTATCACATGTTTAATTAAGCACTGTAGAGGATAATGGGTGCTGATTCCTTTCTGTACATTTTCTTACTTGTTCATAAAAATTCTTACGAACTGTTTGTGTGTGATATATTGACAAAAAAATATCTACAACGTACTACAAGGAGTGGAGCGGTCCACCCCTGCTATTTACATGAGTAGGATATCCCAAACACACAGTCGCTTCGCTCTTGGCTTGTTGGCAAAAGATGTTAATTCAATGTTGAATTATGATCACAAAGGTTGAATTTTTGGTTAAGGTTAATGACAGAAGCTGGATCAACCATCAAACAACCATTCAATTCTAGCCAATTAACGAACGTTGAAAATGTGTCATTGAATCAATGTTGATTTATTGTCGATATCCATTGATTGAAATGCCAACATCGAATCCAGTGTGTTTCAGCACTGGTCCTCCAGGCCCTGCAAGTTTTAGGAATTTCCCTAATTCAGCACATATTATTTTAATTGACGTCTGAACAACGGAGTTTTGCTGAACTGTAAACACGCAGGTCAGTTTGCCTTGAGGACAAGGTTTGGGGAAGAACTAGTAATCTATGTTCAATCAATGTAAGCTGTTTTTCACAACCCTCCTGCCACCCGCCATTCAAACGCCGAACCCCTCTCTCTCCACCTGCCAAAGACGCACACACCCCTTTCCCCCCACTGCCCACCCCTCACCTGGCCCATCTACCCCTCAATCTCCCTCCCCCTTTCCACTCTCCTTCCCTCCTCCTTGGGCTCCAGGTGAAACAACTTTAATTTTAGGTGAGGGTTAATCACATTTTAACTTAAGCACTATGTGTCGACAACACTGAGTTGTGATTCCGTTCTGTACCCAGATACACATGATGGCAATTCAAAATTGAATTAATATCTTTTGCCAACAAGCCAATAGCAAAGCGGCTGTGTGATTGGAACATCCCACTCATGTAAATAGCAGGGGTGGACCGCTCCACTCCTTGTAGTACGTTGTAGATGTTTTTGTGTCAATATATCACACACACACAGTCTGTAAGAATTTTTATGAACAAGTAAGAAAATGTACAGAAAGGAATCAGCACCCATTATCCTCTACAGTGCTTAATTTAAAATGTTATAACTCCTACTCACTAATAAAATGCTCTCACCCAGAGCTCTGATGAGGAGGAGAGGAGGGGAGGGATGTGACAAAACAGCATACATTGATTCAACATTGATCAGATGTTGATCAGACATCAGCATTTCATTTATTAGATTTCAACCACAAAACATTGATTCAATGACTGTTTCAACATTGGTTACTTGGCTAGAATTGGATGGTTGTTTGATGGTTGATCAACTGTCAGTTGTTGACCTCAACCAAAAATCAACCATTCTGACTATAATTCAACGTTTATTTACCATCATGTGCAATCTGGGCAGTTTGTTGCAGCCTTCATCACCTCCTCATCTCCCCCTACTCCCTCCCAAACCTCCCCCACCCAGCCGCTCCTCCCAACCTTCTCCTCTTTACCCCCTCTCATCCCTTCTTCCCTCCCCCTCCTTGAGCTCTGGGTCAGAACATTTTATTACTAGGTGGGGGTTAATCATGTTTCAAATTAAGCACTACATGTTGAGAACAGTGGGTTGTGATTCCTTTCTGTACATTTTCTTACTTGTCTGTAAATATTATTACATAATGTGTTGACACAAAAACATCTACAAGTCTGTACTAGGAGTTGTACAGTCCACCTCCCCAATTTTACACTTGTGGTTTGTCCCAACCAAACAGCCACTTTGCTGCTGGCTTGTTTGCTACCGGCTTCTGAATTGAATTCTCCGCTGAGCACTTTTATGGTAAGTTTTTCAATATTACTTTGATCTTAAATGTGTTTATTGAAAAATAAGGGCATTGTTTTGTGCCCATAGTAATCCTGGTTATTTTGGGGCAAAACGGATATTTTTAATAATTGAGGTCATGTCTCCTTTTGTATTATTTTCATCCTACCCACCACTCTAGGCCTAAGTATGAAATCCTGCGAGATTTTGTGGGATTTGAGTTTTAAAAAAAAAAAATAGGGCGGGGCCTATTGTTTGGTCTGGGAGAGCATGTGGTGGACAAGAAAGTGTAAGGCTCGCTGCTCCAGGTGGGCTTTAAATTGTTGTGATAGTAATCACTTGTTTTTAACTTTTTATTATGATGTTCTTAGGGTCGTGCTTAAATGAGCCTCTGTACCAGAACAGCTGAGTTGGATGATTACATGACCGTCTGCAGCCATCAAGAAGTGCAGAAGGTTGTTAATCATCCACAGATTCAATCCAGGTGAGGCAGAAGGGAAACACTTAACATGTAAGGCAGGTAAAACACTGAACTAAACCTGCTAATGACTGATTCAGTCTGTTGATCCTTGGATTGGTAACTGGTTAAACTGAACTGGATTATTGTTACTTGTGCAGGATCTTTATCAGCATGGACATTTTTGAATGAATTTAATCAACTTATTTGGAAATATTTGTAGCTAATGGAAGATTGAACCAATTATTTGATGGAAGCCTATTCTCTATAAATTATAAATAATTTTTCCAACTACAGTATAAATCACCTTTTGCTCTATCTATGTGTCTCTGGTGTGTTAAATCAACCCTGATCCTCCCTGAGTTTTATCTTTAGGTTTTCTGATAAACAGCCCTTTATTTTAAATATTGATTCCCTCATTTTAACAAGAGTGCAGCATCATAAATGCTACACTATACTGCAGCTTGATAGGTAAATGTAATTGTATATGTAAACATTAAGATAAATATTAATGAAAGATTCAGATGAATATTTAACAGTGAGTGTACATGGGGAACTATACGGTTTGCATCTGTTTTCAGACCTGTAACCAGTACACTGTTTAATATTTCAATGTCTTTCAGAACTTTTCAAATGTTTATCATCTTTCTAACCGGTGCCTTCCTCACTTTTATTTTTGTGTTTTTCAGCCACTGCTCTGCAGATTGCTCTGCAGGAGCTGACTCTTGAGGACTGAGTCAAGAGTCAGTCTTGAGTCTTGACTGGTGCGCTGGTGGTAAGCGCACCAGAATTACGCTTAATTCTGGTGCGTAATTACGCACCAGAATAGGAGGAAGGCATCGCAAGGAATCAAAGTGATGCCAACCAGAGTCAAACTGGGGTTACTGCAACTTGTACTGTTTCCCTGGTTCATACAGTACAAAGCTTAACCTCATGGATGCTGTTCTTCCATGGACAACAGACTGTTGTTCTGACAGTCAAAAAGGAATCAAATTTATGTTTACAGATCTGTCCCTCTTTTCTTAAATAAAATGTTATATCAATCCCATGTTGTCATTTTTAACCTTTTGTACACACAGTTTACCCATCATCTGCCAATAAAATACTGCTTAATACCAGTGAAGAAACTTTTAGTGGTATGTTATGATGTAGACCTATCAGACCTAAAAATGTACATAAATCCCTAGTTTTCATTCAATATAAAATCAACCCAAATCTGCATGTAGATCCACATTCAGATGACGGTTGAATCAATGTTGATTCCTAACTGATTCAATGTAGAATCAACACAAATATGCATGTAAATTGACATACAGATGTTGGTTGAATCAACATTACTATGTCAGTTATGATTGAAACCCTAACGATGATTCAATTTCTCTGCCTGACATTGCTTCAATGTTTCAATCATTCTGTGCTATCTGGGTTGTGTGTGTGCGTGTGTGTCAGACCTTCTCCATATCATCCCAGTTGGTTATGATTCCATGTTCAATAGGATACTTCAGGGTTAGGATTCCTCTCTTGCTCTGAGCCTCATCTCCCACATAGCTGTCCTTCTGTCCCATTCCCACCATCACTCCCTGACACAAATACACACAGTCTGTCAATGTACACCTTTCTCATTGTCTATGATTGCTGTAAGCATTAATCACTGAACAGTCACCTGGTGCCTGGGCCGTCCCACAATGGAGGGGAAGACGGCTCTGGGAGCGTCATCTCCAGCAAAACCCGCCTTACATAGACCAGATCCATTATCGCAGACCAGAGCAGTGCTCTCCTCATCATCACACATGGCTGCAGGGGGCACTGTGGACAAGCTGGAAACCTAAAAGAACGACTCACACTGATGAAGAGAGATGTGAGAAAGAGATGTGCTTTTACAGTTCAGAAAAATTAGAGCAGTATTCATCAACTTGATTATTGCTCATCAAATAAAACTCACTCAACCACCAATAATATGTATGTGTGTGTGTGTGTGTGTGTGTGTGTGTGCGTGTGTGTGTGTGTGTGTGTGTGTATATATATATAAAATTTCTGAACTATATATACTTCCACACATTATCTTGTAAATAATTTCTAATTCAGATTTTTATTTATTTTATTTAAATACAGGTTTGTTGTTTTCAAATAATTTCTCATGTTGAAGTTGTTTTCTGTGAACTTTTACATTGTAAAGGGTTAAAAGGTTTCTTCAAAAACAAAAAAACTGTTACATGGTTCAATGTCACTGTTCAGTAATAGTTAATAAATATTGATTAATGCAAAATTAGCTTAATAGGAAGATTTGGGGATACTCCGTTATCTGTCAGTTAAAGATGAAACAGTAAAAATGAGCCCAGAAACTAAAAATTTACCATCCAGTTCAACCAAATTTATTCTAAAATCACTTTTCTACATTAAAAACAGCAAAGAGGAAGAAAACCTGAATGAAATTTATCAGAGTTGTGCAGCATCACCAAAACTAGAGCTGGTAGGTAGTCACATGACCTTCTGCTCAGAGAAGACTTCCTATTTCGGTCATGAGTGGACTCCTGCCTGTGTTTGGTATGCTCTCTCTCTTTGTTAGCTCTGCCTTGCCCTGCCCCACTCCACTCCATCTGTCCTTCCTCATCTCTCCTCATGGTCCTCTCCCCGCACAGCACTTTGCTCCATATTTAGTCATGAACTCCAGGAACTGAATATTTCTGCTGGTTCTGGCTGCAGGACAGGCCTCTGTGCGTTAACATTGCTCTGAGTTCTGCCTGACACCCCTCTGTGCAGCTCCTGTTTTCCTAGTCAGTTAAATTGTTTCTCCATCTTTCTGAACTGTAAATTCCTTGTGCAGCAGCTGCTTCTGCTGATATGTCAGGACAACATCTCTGGAACATCACATTCTGCAGCTGAAGGTGCAGAATGGATAAACATATGCTTTGTCAGACAGTTACGACAGATACTGAGCAAGGTTCTACTGTGGTTTTCTGTTTACTTTTTAAGTTTAGGCTTACATTGACTGCAGAGAGTGCTTTAGCTTAACAGGCTTCATCTGTGTGTGTCTCAGCTTCATCCCTCTTAATGAATTTTAACTTCGAAGTGAAAGCATCAGAAGCACACAAATAAGAGAGTAATCTGATCCAAAATCAGCAGCAAACACAGAATACAAAGTAAGTAAAATAAATAAAAATAAGAACTTTTGCTTAACTCAAGTTTTTGTCCTCAGCTGCATGTACAGAAATTTATTTTTGCCAAAGAAAGATTATTATACTAAAATTATTTTTTTTCTATCTTCACTTTCAATTCTGATGAATGATTTTTTTATATAAACTCAGGTTACATAAATTTAATTATAAGTAAAAAATTAATTTCTAATCAGTTAACCACCCTAATGTTAGACCTTCCAAAATTCAAGTCCTAAAGCAGGCTTGGTAAATATTTTTGGTTGTAGCACAAATAAAACTCTAAGTGTTCTTCCAAACAATGGAAATGACTAAATGTTCCAGACACTGAGTTCCACATATATATTTATAATATTGTCTGGAAACAAGTATCTGAAGATGATGGAAAAGAAATCCTGATCAGATTGCAGCTGGATGGCAGGCCCAGTCTTGGTTTAGATTTACGTAGCTGGTACTGGTACTGGTCTCATCTGGAAAGTTATTTTTTCTAACCACTGCAAGTTGTTGGACCGAGCCCTTACCCAAATCTGGAAAGCTCCTATAGGTTCAGTAAGAAGCCAATCAGAAACCTGAATAGTGGCTGGAAAGATTCAGAAATCATCAGATCAGGAATATTTCTTTGTAGAGGTGACTGATAACAGAGACATATTTATTAGCTCCCACAATGGAGAATGATGCAGCAGAAATCAGAGGGATTTTGCTGATTGACTGACTGATTTTCTAATATAATGCTTCACAACAAGCATTATGGTTTAAGGTGACCAAAAACTTTACAATAAAAAAAAAACAAAAACACAGAAATAACAAAATGCCACTATGCTACATGGTATTAAAACCTTGTCTAGACATTAAGGTTGATCTTAGACTTCAACATTCCCAGGTCAGAGGTGGAGCGAAGGTTTGTTTGAGAGTTGGGGTGCTGCCACTGAAAAGGCCCAGTCACCTAGTCCTAGGGACATCTAATAAAAGGATGGATAGAAAGGTTTAAAAGCACATTTAAATAAGGACATTAAGAGCTTTATAAACAAACTATTTTATGGAGTTATTAGGTTGGAAAACACGCTGAAACCCCAAACTCCAAAATACAATGAGTATTCATTTTACATATTTATTTTAATGTGGTAATGAAAAGTCCTGTGGAATGTCTCAAAGATGCCCTCTGCTGGTGGATATTTTAATGAAACATAAGATAGTTTTTAGATTTTTTTTGTCTGATTTGATTTAGAGTTGAATGATATCAAATGGGCTCAGATGTTATGATATTCCAGTGTGTTTGAGACAGAGACTATCAATAATTTGGTCTCTTCTGTCACTGATAGAGAACATTACAAGGTCTGAACATTTGGACCAGAAGGCATCATATTTGGTTTATAAAAACAATTTACAATATTTTTATAAACCAATTTTTATCAATTGAACATCTACTGCAGAAACTAGGCTTTTCAGACATCATTAGGCTCTTAGCCAGAGTCAGAACTTGGGACACAGAGAGGTAAAGGAGTAACATCCTGACAATTTTCTTAACATAAGAAACTTCCAATGAGATCATGGACAGCACTTCACAAGAAAAAACATTCTTAGGCACAGAGAACATGATCCTCTCTTTGCAGGAGGAGAGAGGAGAACCAAAGACAGAGAAAACATAGGAATGTGATGTTTCATTCACAGGAAAGTGGGTAAACAAAAAGAAACTTTTCACTAATGGGAGAGAAAATGCAGGTAATAACTGAAGGAGAAAAGATGGTTTAGCAGATGTAACAATAAAGAGAGAAACTTGGAGAAATATGTTCACTGAGAAGAGCAGAAAACAGGAGAGAAGAGAAGAGGCGAAACAGCAGTAGCATAACGGAGGAGAGAGGAGTGAACATAAAGTAGGAGAAGTCAGAAATGAAGTGGAGAGGAATGGAATATTTTTCCTACTTTGAAGTGAATATGAAAGTTGTAGATTAAAGAGGTGTGTTGATGAGAGTTTTCCTAGAGATTAATTACAGAAAGAAGTAAATGATGGCGGAAGCCAGAATACATCATTCAGGAAAATAATCATGATCACATAGCAGAGTGCAGCTGAGGAGGTCTTACCGTGGCAGTGCAGGGTCTGCTGGGATGATGTGGGATGGGAGCAGGACAGAAGTGAGAGTCTAAGGCTCTGCCTCCCAGTTTATCAAGCCTCTACCTCCTCCATCCATCCTCAGTCCAAACAAGGCCGGGGCCTCCTCCTCATTCTCCTTCTTGCTGTCTCCTCTGCTCCTTTCCTTATAGGGCAGGACCCAAGGAAATAGCCAATCAGACAGCTGATGGCATCTGTGGACTTTCTCTCATCATTCACAGCATTCCTGTAGGAGGCAGACACAACTGAGCAGGAAAACTAGAGTGTCAAGGAAGAGTACTTTCATATTTTGATAATAGATACAGATTAAAGTACTCTGCTACTTTAGATCACTCTGTTAGTGAACTGGGTTATAGTACTCTAACACTTTCCTTTTAGTGCTCTCATATCGATTATACTACTGTGATCCTTAGGGGTAATTGTGCCTTAGTGGGTACAGTATTTGTCTGGTAAAGTTTTGGGATAAATTCCAGCTTCCCCTGTCACATGTACACTTTCCCCTTGACAAGATACTTAAAGTCTTTCTTTTTTACTAAATCACTAAACACTATTGTCTGAACCTAATTCTCTGTGTCCTGAATCCATTTTTTTTTTAAAAAGGTTCCTCTGCTGGCAGAACAGAGTGACCATTCACCTAGTTAGCCACATCACGCATGTAACAAGTGAATTGTTTGTTCTGGTTATGTTCCCAGGGGGATGTATTTGTGTGTGACACAGACCGAGGGTGGGCTACAGAGATTTATTAATGGGCTCTTTGCACCTCAGCTTCCGCGTTCGGGGTAAAGCGGCTCGATTGTTTCCGATCCAATACAAATATCATTTACATTAGGTGCTTGCAGTGCTTGGCCAAGGTTTGTACATCGATCCGAAGCCCCAACAAGTCAGCTGGAGAAAGGTTTTAAGATGTTCGCCTCGTTATACATTCACTGACACGAAGGTGAGTTTTACTTAAACTTTGTGGCTAACATTAACGTTAGCTTATGCTAGTAGGCAATATTCTCGGACATTGTTCTTGTAAAATGTGCTATTTAAGTATCTAAACATTCTAACGGACAATGTTTTTACCTTATTTTCAAGTATATTATGTGTGTTTATTGTCGTTAGTGTCAGAGACTAACGGGGAGGTTACGGTTCGGGCTTTTTACTTCCGAAGCCTGACGGAGCTCAAAAAGCCTCATAGCTTGACAGTAGCGCAGCTCTGGTGTCAGAGATCTGGTTCAGCTGTTCAGGTTCAAAGTTGCAGCTTTTAGAAAAATATGACCGTGTTGCTTCATGTCTCCGTGTTATTTCGTTTTATTACCTTTGCATGTTTCTTGTTCAGAGCTCAGATAGGACGGTGTTTACAGCAGGATGTACAGGCGGATCAGTAGCTCGGCTGTCTGGCTCTGGTCTGCTCTCTCGTTCCCATAAACTCTTTCAGGCTGAATATAGAAGTGATTCCATGGAAATGACTCAGGGAGGCTCCTTTATTTACCATCCGTATCCCCGGTAGTTTTAGGCTGATCCGGAGTGAAGTGAAGGCTGCAAACTTTGCTGTGCGGCGTTAGCTGGTAGCGACAGATATTTACAAGCCATCTTCTTAATTCAGGATCGCTTGGAAATTAACGAAAACTTAAAAGCCCATTATATTAGGAAGACAACAATGTTAATAGTATTGTTTTTTTGCATCTGAAATATGACTTAGTCTTTTCTACCAGTCATGGTAACTCAAAGCGGAAAAAAGTGAGCCGCATTAGCTCCTGGAGATGTGACGTCAACGCCTTAGGTGCAAAGAGCCCATTGTACTTGTTATGCGCTCTGTGATTCCAGAATAAAGTTTACAGTAAACAATATTGCTGCTTTAACCGTCCATTAAGTATAGTTGGAAGACAGAACAGAATGAAACATGCAGCAGCTGTCTTGAATCCAGCCTATGTAAGTTTGTGCCGAACCACGAAGAGTTCAAAAAGTTTGTTATTGTTAGCCTAGCCCAGGAGCTAAAGCTTTTGGTTTTATGGATTAACTGGTTGCTAAATTAACTTGTGGTGGCAGCTGAGAGAGGCAGATATTTCAAACCAGGAAATAAACGATGCTATAAACTTAAAGAACTACAAAACTTTGCAAAAATACTATCTGTTTCTTTAAAGACACCATTAAGATCTCAAGAGTAGCTCCTTAGAAAGACTTTTATTGAGCTAATATTTTATGTTGCCTTTTAAAAAAATTATCTGCAAAATTGCTAAAGCTTGTAAATTATGCAGAACTTGTCCTGATTTCACATGTCGTTCCAGTCTGAAAATCATCAAAGGAAGATTAAAATAGATCTTAAGATGCCATAAAACAGATCTCATAGCAAAAATTAATCCCTGAAAGCCGACATAAATGTTGAAGACCCATGGGAAATATAATAAAATGTTTAAAAAGATCAACTGGCTATGTTGTTTTTCATATCACCCTCATATTGTATGATGTTTCAATTAGATATCCACTGAAACAATAGTGAATAATCTTTCTTAAACACTGTTTTTGTTACATTTTATAGTTTAGTTCCTAGCTCATTTCCAGAATACATGGCTACCTACCGCAGATCTTTGTGACAGTGTCATTTCTTCCTTACTGTTGATATATCTCTTTCTCACAATTTAACTAAACCTTCAGACTGAAAAAACACTGAAAAAAACTATTCTCATATACTTTTACATCAGAATTAGGTCAAAATCTTGACTTAAACTGAGATTCTGAAAGTGTCACCAGTTGATCTGGGTTTGCTTTGCAAAGCGCCAGGTGTCGGTTAGTTGAGAATGAATGACACGTGAGAATATCAGACACCTGTCTGCAGGGCGGCGCTCTTGTAACTCGGAACTGTGGAATCGCTGGTGTGAGTTTGATTAGCACTTCCATCTAATTTACTTTTTGGACCAGTTTATTTTATTGTCCAAAAAAATTAATATTCACTTTCTGCCAAAGTTTTGGAGGTAATGTTGTTTAACAGGTTTACCTGGCAAACTTTAACTGTAAGAATATTAACTTGTCAAACCTTGTTTCCTTAAACTGTCACAGACCACATGTGCTTTTTAACACGTTGAAACCTCTTATTTATCCCTGTGACAGAAATGTTGCTGTCTCTTTATCCAATCTCTCTGAAGACTTCCTGACATTTTTCAGAAACTACATTTCTGATCTTGGATTGTCTCCTCTATCTAGTGTGGATCCAGTGGCTCCATCAGTTTGCCATGCAGTCTTTTAATGTTTTGAGCCTGTGTCTCTTAGTGAATTGACAAAAATTGTTAAAAAGTTAAAGCTTTCTTCATGCCCTCTGGAACATGCGCAGGCATTGGTTTATAGATGTCTTTGACTGTATTGGTCAATGTATTGTTAAAATGGTAAATGCTTCCCTGATATCTGAATGTTTTCCCACTACTTTGAAACATGCTGTGGTCCATCTGCTCATTAAAAAGAGTATGTGTGTAAGTGGGGTGTCCCGTGTCTTTTATTCCATGGCCTTCTTTAACCCAAACTCCAGTCGCTGAGCCATAGGTTCTTAAAGTCCCCTTTGTTTGTTTTGTTGGGCTCAGTAAATGATAAAGTTGACAGAATACATTACTGTGAGGAAACTAAACATTTCTATTTGAAACTTGAACTGCTTCTCCTGTCCACAGAGCTGCCAAACTAGATAACCTTCTAGTTGGTGGTGTGTTTGGAACTGGGCGTTGCTAACTCTCTCAAGTTACTACAATAGAATGAGAACTTCAACTTGAAACAAAACCACAATTTTCAGTTGTAAAACCCCAAGGCTCTTCTACTGCACCAGCTGCTGTGATCTTTGTTTTTGACTGGACATTTGATGCTCTGTTTGAAGCATGAATCCTGCCTGAACACAAACATGAACATCTGAGACAGAAAGGAGGAACTCCACCTGCTGCAAATGAATTCATATACAACTTTCGTCTCCACCCCCTCTCCTTGCACACATACCACACAAACGCAGATCCCCACCCACACCATTCCCCACCCATGTCCCTGCCTACATGCACACATTGACTAAACCTCTGACCAAAGATGGGCAAACAGCTGGACTGCTCAAAGTTTCTGAAACTGTTTCTGACTGGCTGCAGTACATCAACATAGAGCAGCTTGGGAATGTGTGTTTGTGTGTGTGCGTGTGTGTGTATTTCTTCTTTTTTCTGTTTATGGCATCAGGACTGAAAGCTGCATCAGCAGCTAATCTGAGAACTTGTTGGTGTCTGAAAGAACAAAAACTGTGAGCAAATCTCTGAATAAGTCAGCTATTTCTTTATGAACCTTCCTGGATGATTGATGTTCTTGTGAAAAGGAAATAATCACCGAAAATTCTGTCTGAATGTTTGTAATGCAATGACTGTCACACCTTTTTCTAACCACACCCAGTCCTGATTCCTGCCAAACCTGTTCTCACTCAAGACATATGTTAGCCGCCAACTTTGAATGGGCTGAGGGTAATGTGGAAATTTGGTTCTCTCAACATGTGACGTTGAGATATTCAGAAAAGACGAGACACACAGCTTGAGCTTCCTTTAGCATCTAACAGGAAGGTTTATTTTTCTTCTCTGTAATGAAGATACTCCATATATCTCATACGCCAATATGCAATACTTCAATTATTACTGAGTAGCTACAACAGATAACCCTTAGATTCAGTACATCACAAATAACCATATTATCTCTCTAAACTTAATGAAAATTCTTTTAACATGGTCCACTAAGCTTTATGAATTTTATCAATTTACAATCCATTTACAGATGGATTTTAATTATATAAACCACATTATAATACCTTGTCACTTTTTCTCAGACCTTTTGTATTTTTAAGTATCAAAATAGAAGTATGTGAATTTACATATAACTTTTTAAATTGCTTTTACAACATTTATTCTGCAAACATAAATAAACTTAGCTTTTAACTGTATTCATTGTTTTAACAGATTAATCATATTTATTCTCTTACACAAAAACTACTCTAACTACAAAACTTCAAAATGTGTAAATCTTTAATGCTGTTTATCCTTACTAAGCTTCATATTGGCAGCCGTTACTTCCTCACTGAATGTTCTAACAATATGGTTCCTCTGCTTTTATCAATAGCTACTAAAAAATACAATTTTACAAATAAAAAGACCAAAATAATACCTTTTGTGTGAGAACCATTTCGAAATATGTAAGCTAAAATAAATTCAAAGTAAATCCAGTTCAGATAGCCAAATATAAGTGAATCAATGTTGAAATATAGTTAGGCAGAAATATTGAACCATCATTGAAAAGATATTGAAAGTGGTTGGTGACTTACATGTTGGCGACTCAACATTAGGGTTTCAACCATAACTGACACTATATCAATGTTTATTCAACCATCATCTGAATGTGGATCTACATGCACATTTGTGTTTATTTTACATTGAATCAATGCTAGGAATGTAACATTCCTAGGGTTGCTAGGGTGAGAGGTGACAGAAAATAACTGAGAAACACTGGGGTAACTCAAGTTTGATTCTGGTTGGCATCAAATTTGGTTCCTTCAGATGCTGTCTTAACAGTTTCGCTGTAGTCCTTGTCAGGCAGTTTTGGTTCAAACTGCTGAGCAGCAGCTGAAATACACAACAATAAGAGTGAGGAAGGCACCGGTTTGAAAGATGATAAAAACATCACATATGTATCACATTGTAACATATGTAATATGTTACATTGTGTTACATTGTAACACATGTAACATTGTAACATGTTACATGTGTTACAATGTAATAGATGTAATGCATTTGTAGCAGAATGAAGCCTGCCCTCCAGAACTGAGGACACCTGGCATCCAGTTAACCTCTGACAGGGGTGTGGAGCATAAAAGGAGACTCTTTCACTTGTTTTCTTTATGCCGAGACATGGTCACGGTTCAGTATGAAGGTTTGCAGTGGTCACAACTTTAACATCAGTAAGTAATGTTTCTCTTGTATAAGAGCTGACATTGCAGTTGTTTAACCCACTTGTCTGTGGATTTAGAAACTGCCTGGAGTCTCCTGCTGGTAATGGAGTGTGGCTGTAATTTCACCTTCCCAGTTGATCTTAGCAACTTAAAAGGGATATGTAGTGTTTATTGCATCCATGTAGATTAATAGTACAAAAACATGACATGTGTTACAATGTAACACATTGTAGCATTGCAACTTTATAATGTAACTTAAAAGTGTTACACATGTAACAATGTAACATTGTAACACATGTAACAGTGTACATTGTAATTGTAACGTGTTACAGTGTTACATGTTTTACAGTGTAACATGTTATATTGTGTTACATTTTAGCATGTTACATTGTGTTGCTTTGTAACAATGTATTACAATGTTAAGTGTGTTACAATGTTACAAGTGTTACAATGTAACACAACATAACATGTGGTATACTGAACAAAACAAGAGGATTAATGACAAAAGGAAGGATTTATGACAAATGGATTTATGACAAAACAAAATCATTTATGTCAAAAGGAAGGATTCATGACAAAACAAAAGGATTTATGACAAAACAAGAGGATTTATGACAAAAGGAAGGATTTATGACAAATGGATTTATGACAAAACAAGAGGATTTATGACAAATGGATTTATGACAAAACAAGAGGATTTATGACAAATGGATTTATGACAAAACAAAATCATTTATGTCAAAAGGAAGGATTCATGACAAAAAAGGATTTATGACAAACAAAAGGATTTATGACAAAACAAAATGATTTATGACAAACGGAAAGATTCATGACAAAACAAAAGGATTTATGACAACAAAAGGATTTATGACAAAACAAAGGAAGATTTTATGACAAAACAAAAAGGATTTATGTCAAAACTAAAGGATTTATGAGAAAAGGAAGGATTTATAACAAATGAATTTATGATTTATGATAAAAGGAAGGATTTATGAGAAAACAAGAGGAAAGACTTATGAAGAACAAATGGATTTATGACAAAACAAAAGGAAGGATTTATGACAAAAGGATTTATGACAAAACAAATGGATTTATGACCAGACAAACAGGATTGCTGACGAAACAAGATGAAAGATTTTTGACAAAACAAGGGAATTTATAAAAAAAAAAAGAAGAAAATTTTATGACAAAACAAACAGGATTTATGACAAAACAAATGGAAAGATATATGACAAAACAAAAAGGATTGATGACAAAAGAAAAAGAAGGATTAATCCTTAGAAAGGTTAAAATAATGAACAGTCTGTTGGGGCGGGTCATTTTTGCCCCGTAGGACAAGGGGAGGAAACAAAATCTTACAAGGATTAAAATCAAGACTAAAAACCCACTTGTTTAGAATTGCTTTTGAATCATTATAAATTAAACATTAACCAACATTTTGATGTGTAACGATGGCACTTCACAATTGTTGACTGTCTTATGATTTTGTGTTTTTTTGTATTTTTTTATGTGTTTTTATGATGTAAAGCACTTTGAACTGTCTTGTTGCTGAAATGTGCTTTACAAATAAACTTGATGTTTATTTGATGTTTAATGTTTTATGCAAGGTAAACCTCTTTAATATATATTCCAACAATGTTTTTATGATTGTCATGCACATATAGTTGTGTGGTTCTGTGAATGAAGGCATGTTGGAAGATTGAGTAGTTGGAGGTCCTAATCGATGCAGCAAAAAGTGTAACACTGAAAAAGAGCTTGTGGACTTTCTGAAGCTGACTGATGAACTGAAGAGTGATTTAATTTACTGCTAGCACACAGCCAGCTGCTCTTCTCTCCCGATATGGACTTGCTACGTGTTCAGACAGACACACATTTTATACACCAGTCCATTGAAATGACATCATTGGTTTATGCAATGTACACAGTGATTCCCATTTGAGGACATTTCCAGACCTTCCTTATACCAGACAGAGACATAGCTCTGACTGCTTTATTTGGAATAACGTTACATATTCCAAGAGCGCTGTCACAGACAGGGTGTACCTCGTTTCTTGGCTTATGGCCACTACAATTGCTATGCAATTTAAAACACCTTATTTCATTAGGTTGATATTTTATATATACTGCTCAAAAAAATAAAGGGAACATTTCACTTTAATTTTGTGTGTGGCTCCAAATCCAGGCCTCCATTGGTTAATAAATTTGATTTCCATTGATGATTTTTGTGTGATTTTGTTGTCAGCACATTCAACTTTGTACAGAACAAAGTATTCAATGAGAATATTTCATTCATTCAGATCTAGGATGTGTTATTTGAGTGTTCCCTTTATCTTTTTGAGCAGTATATATTATCATATATATTGTGTCAACTGCTTCAACAGTTCTGTTTTAAGGGGTTTGTGATATGAGGCATTCTTTTCTTCAAGCATTTTGCAGTCACTTGGTCATTCACAGATATCTTATAATCTTTTTCTCTTTTTATGCTCTGTCTTTGGGACATAACAATGGGATATAATAATTTGCAAATATCTTAGTTTAAAGGGATGGTATGAATTATTTTCCAAACAGATAGTCATTGTATAGCACAATTAAATGAGGATGTGCAATATAGTACAAAATTCATATTGCAGATTACCACCACCCATAATGAGGGTATCTCTCTCTCTCTCTGTATATATATATATATATATATATATATATATATATATATATATATATATATATATATATATATATCACATACTATGTTGAGGCTTGCAAAGTATTCTCATCCCTTAATATTTTCCATTTTGTTACATTACAAAAATTTTGTCATTGGAATTTAATGTGAAAGACCAACACAAAGTGGCAATTTGAAGTAAACAGAAGATTATATAAGATTCAAGACATTTTTTTTTTACAAATAAACTGAAATGTGCACTGTTCAAAAGTATTCAGGCCCCCTGAGTGCCCAGTACTTTGTGGAACCACCTTTTGCTGCAATTCCAGCTCCAAGTCTTTAGAGTTTGTCTCTACCGTTTTTGCACATCTAGTGACTGAAACTTTTGTCCGTTCTTGTTGCCAAACAGCTCAAGGTCAGTCAGATTAGATGGAGAGCATTTCTGAACAGCAATTTTCAGATCTTGCCACAAATTCTTGATTGGATTCAGGTCTGAACTTTGACTGGGCCATACCATTGTAGCCCTGGCTTTATGTTTGGGGTCGTTGTCCTGCTGGAAGGTGAAGTTCTGCCCCATTCTTAAGTCTTTTGCAAACTCCAAGAGGTTTTCTTCCAACATGGCCCTGTATTTGTCTCCATACATCCTCCCTGTCCCTGCTGAAGAGAAGGACTGATGGTGACACCACCATATTTGACAGTCAGGTTTATGTGTTCAGAGTGATGTGCAGTATTAGTTCTCCACCACATATAATGTTTTGCAGTTTGACCAAAAAGTTCAGTTTAGATGTTTATTAAGGGTAATTTAGGGCTGCGTCCTTAATAAATCTGTGGAAAAAGTAAACCTTGTGGAAAACTGAGAGCGGCGGAGATGTTGGTGGATTATAACCTGGTGCAGCTTATATATGTACATTTCCAGTTTTTTTTTAAACTTTGTGGATGCACTTTATAGTATATAGTCTGGAAAATACTGTAATAGTTTTCCTGTGGACAGATCTCTGCATCTGGTCCAGAGTTAACATGAGCATCTTGGCTGCATCTCTGATCAGTACTCTCCTTGTTCAGACTGGAAGTTTAGCTGGTTTAGCCTAATTTTGTAGGTTGTGTCAGACAGTTGTATCAGACTCTTTCCATTTCCAGATTGAACAGAGGTCTGTGAGATGTCTAAAGGTTGGTAAATATATTTATAGCCTAAGCCTGTGTTAAACTTTTCCACAGCTTTCTCTGTGACCTGCCTGCTGTGTTCCTTGGACTTTATGATGCTGTTTGCTCTCTAATATTCTCAACTTCTAAAGCCAATTGGTTGTAGTCACAGAAAAGGGGGGTAGGGGTTGTTTAGTGTCACAATGACATCCCCTTGAATCGGTAATTCGACCAAAACAGTTTGGTGTAGGGAGTCAAAGGCAAGGCACTGACCGGTGCATGTCACTCTAGAGCTCATGTCCTTCTGTTTAGCCCAAGTATAAGATACAGAGATAAATGGACAACTATAATAATTTTATAAGATGGTATGTATAATCTAAAATTTGGAACACATCATCAGTAGTGAACCTCGGGATCCCGGGGTGTTTTGGCCATTACCACGATACACCCTCATCCAAGGACGGCCCAGAGAAGGTTGATCAAGTCTCACTGTGTGTCATATAAAGCCAACTAGGAATCTATACCATTAAGTTAAAGCATGGGCTACAAAGTTTCCCCCCTGTGAAACAGAAGGAGACCAACGTACTCCTAAATGAACAGATAAAAGTAAATACTGAAATATTACGTTACCCTGGATAGCAGTGTTGTGTTCAAGACCACATAACCCGAGACCAAGACAAGACCAAGACCAGAGTGTATCGAGACCGAGACAAGACCAAGACTTTTAGGGTCCGAGACCAAGTCAAGACCAAGACCGAGGAAAGTCGAGACCGAGTCAAGACCAAGACCAGCGGCCGTGCTACATGACACAATAAAATGTAAAATATGATCGAAATTGCTTCTCAGAATAATCTGAAAGATCCATATCCCCATAAAAACACCTAGATATTAAATACTTAACACATTTTACCAATATTAAATATTCCATTTCTGTGTTACAATGTGTGATGGTCTCGTGCCATCCCTAAAAACATAACACCCTGGGAATTTGCCCATATTGCTCATATAAGAATCCACCACTGTTGCACCATTAAATATAGCAATTGAGGCAATGCCCTGACGGTAAATAACGCTCAACTATGAACACTGACCAAGGAGCAACAAGCAAGAAGTAACCAAACAGAAGGCGCTCATCGGGTCTGTTTTCACTCTCTCTCCCAGTACATGAAGCCAGGTAGTCTGACACCATGGCAGACATTACAGCTGCCACTTTGAACAAAAACAAAGAGCAATGTGCATGCTCTTCGTGCTCTTTCGTTCTTGTGTTTTAGTTATTTGTTAATTTAAATATCAACGTACATAATTAAATAATGATGCAGTGTACACAGAGCATTACTAGAACAAAGAACGGGTGTTCTGTCAGGTCAGATCGTCATACGCTTAGCACAAACTCACGGTGTTCTGTCAGATCAGCATACGTTGTCAGATAGTCATACGCTTAGCTCAGACATGCATACGCTGTCATTACCATATGATTTTATTAATCAGCAACATAGAATCATGACGTAGATCATCATACACTTGGTTATTAACAGTTGTATGGCATCCAGCTGCAGCCAGACCTACTTTAAATACACTTTGAAACCACGACAATGCATGTATATCTATCTAGTTATCATATTATGTCATATTATAAACAATTTAATGACTTATTTTCGTCATAACTTGTTGCATATGCTGAACTGACAACTCCACTGACGGTATAAGGCGCATGCGCTGGCATGGTACTCACTGCATGTATGCTAGGAACATAGAATCATGACGTAGATCTGTTATTAACAGTTGTATGGCATCCTGACTTAGCGGTTAAGTGAGTTTTACACGGGCGTGTGTTGTAGCTGACTCCAGCTGCAGCCAGACCTGCTTTAAATACACTTTGCAACCATGACAACACATGTATATCTATATAGTTATCATTGAAAACAATTTAATGACTTATTTTCGTCATAACTTGCTGCATATGGTGAACTGACAACTCCTCTGACGGTCGGACTTCTTAATGCGCATGCGCAGGCATAGTACTCACTGCAGGTATGCTATTCTGACAGCGTATGGTAATCTGATAGAACGGCTCTCAGTGAGTGACACTCCAGTCCTATCTAATAAATAAAGAGCCGTGGAGAAGAATCGACTGTTTCTGAATGTCACATCACTATATTGCAGACTTTTGGACATAGCGTTGTCCTATATATGCGACAAGTCAGTCAACATCTCCGCACAATAACTCAGACAGTGACTTTTTTTCATCACAATGCTTATGTGTCTCTGTACAGCTAGCTTTGCTAACATCACGTTAACGGAGCTTACCTTCTTTGAGCTACTTTTCTAAGTGACGAAAATAGTTAGACGTTGTCCCCATCGTCTCTGAAAGCGAAGCGCTGCTGAGTTTATGCAGCGCTATTATATTACTGACGATTAGACAAACATTTTCTGCCGCTGAGAGAAAACCACTGCGCATGTCCTGGAGCGCCGCGTGCGAGTGAAAGGTGGGGAGGGGAGGGGGAAGGGGAGAAACACGTAGTTGCTTGGATTTTAATTGGTGCGTTTTGCATCCACTGAAAACAAAGATGTTAACAAATAAACTGGACAGTATGCTGCACGTTTAGTGATATTTTCACAGTTGCGGTCTCGACTGGTCTTGAAATAAAATGCCGAGTCCTCAGAGCCCGAGACCGAGACAAGACCGAGACCAAATGCGGTCGAGTCCGAGACAAGACTGAGACCATCAGAAAACGGTCTTAAGACCGGACTCGAGACCAAGACCGATCTCGAGTACCACAACACTGCTGGATAGGGTTAGGAAAAACCAAATGGTTGAGGTTTAAATCAACCTAAAAGATTATAAGGTGGTCTTAATCCATGAACCAAGATAAAACTGTGAGTCTAAGTAGAATAAAACATCAAGCCCTAAGGTTAGGCCTTTATTTCTCCCCAAATGCCAATTCATTTAAATGCCCATTTAGACAAAAAGGGAGGGTAAAGGTTAGACTTGAGTAAGAGAAGATGGTTCAGTGTTAGACCGTCCAGATCATTTGGATCGGTGGAGTCCAATGTAATAGGCCTACTGATGAGAATTGACTCCACTTCACAGACTGCAGTTTGAAGTCCTTCCTCGTCCAAATGCTGTGTCTGCAGGATATACAGAATATACTTAAGGACCATTCTGATGGTCCACTATAGTGCAACCCAGCTGGAGGATTGAAGATCCATTTCACGCCCTTCAGTGACAGCGCATCAGAGATCTTTTCCTGATTCTAGTGTTCAATGGCTCTTCTCAGCTTGCACTCTGCTCCCACCAAGTTGGTACCAGTATTGGACTGCAGCTGTTGTACTTGGCCTTGCATTGCAATGAAACGTCATAAGGTGTTAATGAAAGAGTCGGTGTCAAGAGATGAAATGACCTCAATATGTACCTCTCTGATCGCCGAACATGAAGATAACTCCATACCCAAGTAAAAAAAAAGTACGCTTTAGTATACTAAATTTTAACATACTTTAGCATACTTTGATTGATGTACTTAAACTGTACTATTTTGGAACAACTAATTTTGTACTTAGTATACTTTAGTAGTACTTAAGTTGTATAAAATTACAACTTTTAGTATACTTAGTATACTTCACCATACTTTTTTGGAACAACTTCAAGTTGTACTTAGTATACTTAAAGTATACTTTTAAATGTAATATTCAACAGCTTCATTTTTATATTGAGTGTACCAATTCTGTCATAGAATTATATTAAAAATATACTTTTAATATATTTTAAATATACTACTAATATACAAGAAATGTATTTAAGTTACACTTAATTTTTATTTTTGATTTACTGCTATTGCTAATAAAGTACAACTATAATTACTCATAAGTCTTTATTCATACTTTGTACATTACATGCATAACTACACTACATAACTACACTGTAAATACTTACACATTGTTTTAGGCTACAATTACATGGAAAGATTAATTACACAAGATGCCCAAGGTAATTCAAATATTTTGTTTTATTACTGACATTTTAAAATTGTCCAGTTTTACTCACAACTTTATGAACTTTACATAAATTATCAGTTTACACATCTAAAGTGAACACAATGAACATGAAAATTTAAGTGTGATAATAAAAAATGAAAGTGAGGATCAATGACAGAACATTCCTGTTCACTGCACCTTACAGAATCCTACAAAAAAGAACAATAGAGCAATTAAACAGAGAAAGCATTTGTATTTAAAGAGAACAGAAAAATGGCAAATAAATAAATAATACTTACAATTTTAAAATTGTAAGTATTATTTTGGACTCGCCATGTATATGACATCATAAGAACTGATGTTGACTGGGACCGGATGCCTGAGATGGAAAAACATTTCTGGGTGTCTTCTTTGCCTGTTTATGTTAGAAGTAGAAAAAAAAAATAGTCAGCAATGTCATAGATAGAATCAGTTGATGTTGGCATCAACTATGAAGCTGTTTTAAGTGTGGAATTAAGGAGACAAACTACCGTAAAATCTTTCCATTCATGATCTGAACACACTGATCCTTGCAGGGTGGTGAGGGGGGCTGGTGGTGCCCATCTCCACCAGCCATCAGATGAGAGGCAGGGTTCACCCTGGACAGGTCACCAGTCCATCACAGGGCCCTGAAAGCCAACAACAAATAAAATGTATGAAAGAGAAATGTTAGATTAACAAGGGGAAAAATTCTGTCCAGTTATCTTTAAATCAAATCATGTTTATTAAGCACTTGGTGTTGGTAACACACCAGTTTTTGCTGTTGAAAATGTAGCTAGCTCCTCATAAAAAAAACAAAACAAAAACAAACTTACATCATGAAGACGAAGTGGAGGTTCATCTTCAGAGCTGGTTGGTGACCTGGTGGAGTCAGAGCTTCTTCTGAGACAGGAAAGTATTTAGGTTTCTAACACCTGATTTCTCTGGCTTCATCTTTCATTTGCTTAGACTGCAAACATATGTTGAAGATAAAAACATTGATGAACAAGTTAGAACAACAACCTCATAATATCAAAGTCTCTTTGTCTTACGGAGCTTAATTAAAACCAGGTTAAGTTTATGAATTAAAGTATAAGTCGCAACAAACAGCCTCCATGCATTTATAACATGAAGCTGAATGATTGCTATAGTAATCATACAACTCACATAAAATTGTTAAAATAATTATTTATGAAACCAACGTAAGTTATATATCTTTACTGCACTGTTTATAATTAAATGAAGATAATTAATAAGCAAACTTACCACCAGCTAGCAACACGTTAGCAGCCTTCGTCCCTCCGGGCTTCTTTTGTGACACACATTTCATTTCCATCTGTTGTTGTCCCGTTATGTTGTCGTCTAACTCGGATTAGGACGTCACCTGGTGACGCTTGAATTTACCAAAATTAGTAACTATGGTCCTTACCACAGGGGCCGCGTTTCATTGGCTAATGCCCATTTGACGTCACTGCGCAGCTACCACGTGCTTGACCGTCTCACAAACAAAAGCTAAAGTAGTATACACCATAGACATTAATACGTATTGATGTCTATGGTATACACATGCTAAGGTAGATTTTGGACTAGCAGACCACAATCTACACAATCAAAGTTTTTGCGACAGAACTCAAATAAGAATGGTTCTCCACTGTCAGTGGGGTATCTACAGGCGATGTCAGGTATCCTGATCGTATTTGTGGAAATAAAATTCACAGATTTCCCAAATCTGATACGGAATGCCTAGCTTGGATCAAAGCTTGTCCACGACCGCATTTGCAGCTCAACCGTAGTAAGATCAATAAGAACAAAGGAGTGTGTGCTGGTCTAAGTATTATTACTTTGCTTTCTTTGTGTTTAGTGAATGGGGATATTTTGAGTGGCCCTGCAGACATAATATAAGAGTAGACCCCGCATTGGCCGCTCCGGCGCAGGAAATACGGCGGCCATCTTGGAGCGGTATACCCTCCTACTTTGCTCAATCCAAACAGCAGAAGATGCCTCAGCACTGAGGGATATTGTTGTTCGGATCTATGGATTATTGATGTGAGGGCTCCACAGACAACATTTCACAAGTAAGATGGACATATTATTGTGTACATATTGTGATTAGAATATTACTTTACTGTATTTATGTCCACCGGCGAGATACCAGCTAATATTAGCTACAGTGTAATATGGGTTCAGCCCCGCTATGAAGGCTAACTGAGATTCTGTAAATATAAAGAAATTAATTATTCTCTAACATTGACTTAGATTATCTGACACAAGAGTCTATATTAGAAATGAAACAATATAACACATATTATAAAACTTATATTATGTGTTATAACATTCACCAGCAAAGTTTACACAGGTGGTAAAGACTATTATTTATATTCTTTCACTCTGTCAAAAGTAAGATACATCCTAAATCTTCCGTTTTTGTTTTGAAAGTTTTCTAAAGACACGATGTGAGGAAGAAGAGGGAGAAATCTATAAAGAGAGACGGATTCACTGCAGCACGGATGAATCTCGGATCGGATTTTGGACTCGTCAGCTGAAAAACATAAACATATATATACATATATATAATTCAGTATTAATCTTTATTTATTAGTGTTTGTATAGTTATATAAATATATGTTGATATTACTAAATAATTTATTAAATAAATTATGAACGCCTGTGTGCTTTGTAATATGCTCTTCATACATCGATATCAGAATATTCCATTCCTATTCTATTGTTATAGCCACTAAGCATATTTAAATATAATGAACTATGTATTAAAAACATACTTAAAAAATACAATTGTTTATAAATGTAGCTTTGATAGATGTTTGAATATGGTTTACAGTAACAAAAAAGTGTGTTATGATCGATTAAATGCGCTGATACGTCATTGTGCTGCTAAACACATAACGCTGAGTAGAGTGTTGTACCGCTCCAAGATGGCCGCCCTAAATCTCGTCAGCGACAATAGGCGAGAGCGGTCCATGAGGCGTCTATCCTTATATTATGTCTATGCTCGGCCCTGCTGCCTGTCCAGGGTGACCCCGCCTCTCGCCCGGAACGTTAGCTAGAGATAGGCACCAGCACCTCCCGACCCTTTTGAATTTTGAAGCTTGAAATATTGTAAGGTCTTAAGGAGGCCTATAATGTGTGAACAATGACTCCCAAGTCTGAAAAAGAAAGTCAATAATTAACACATCCATTATGAAAACCTTTTAGCTAAGTACAGCATAATGGCAGTACGATACATCTTCTACACCCTGAAGCCTGTCTGTTACATAGTCTTACGTTAGCTGAGCAGATCAATATGCAATGTGTACCGTATCTGACATACATTAAAGATTTTATTTTACCTGAAAATGCTTTTTACTAAACTGTAATCGTGTTAGCCACGTTAGCACCGAGTACAGTGCATCAGGCCTAGGCACACTCAAACATTTGCCAACAACAGAAATCACTGATTTCAAAAGTAACCCTCAAAACAATGAATGCCCGACTTACCCAGCCTTGCAAGAACAATCTTGTCCACAGCTATATTTATGCTGAGGGTGTGAGGATCTGCTGTTTTCCTCATCGACCGGTAGCATTTCGCTGTGACGCGCACAATGTTGGAGGCATCCCTTTTTTTTTTTATTAAACATTTTGAACAACTGTACAGGATCACGTGGCATGTACATACATAAAGACAATAAGTTTTATAAGCTTAAAGCACATAAAATTATAAGATAATAATGACAATAAAATAAAATATAAATAATGGAAAAAAAAGAGACGAAGGGGCACTAGTTTTCAAATAAATTCACATCATTATAGGCATCCAAGAGCTGTAGTCCATGCTTGTTTTTCATCAGTTTTAAAGTTCTGAAGTGGTTGTCCATTAGAAGGTTTTTAAAGGCTGAGAAGTCAGGTTTTCTATTTCCCCATTTACATGAGTGGATGAAGAATTTTGCAAGGATCAGCAGGTTGTTAAGTATGAGGTCGGTTCTTCTGTCTCTGTGGGTGGTTCCAAATATTATATCCTCTCTTTTTAAGGGATGATTTAGGAAAAATTTTGTTGAGATCCAGTCCTGAAAGTTTCCCCAAAATGTCTCAGTGTGCACACAGAAGAAAAAAAGATGATCTGTTGTTTCAATAGCATTATCACAAAAGGTACAGTTGTTAGTGTCAAAGTTGAATCTTTGTCGTAATCGTTCCCTGGATGGAAAGATATTATTGAGAACTTTAAAATGAACTTCTTTAGCTTTAGGGCTTAGGGGGAATTTAAGGTAGCTGTTCTCCACTTATTCACCTCTGAATCAGGAAACAAATTTAAAATGGAGTTTTTATTTGGTCGGACAGGAAATATAAGATTGGTTAGATGTTGACGCATCCTTTTGTTAGAATTACCTTTGTCCAAAAGTTTAACTCCAAACAGTTGAAGTGCAGGTAACTGAAGGTCAGCTGATTGAATGTTTATATTCTGAACCAGATATTTGACTGCAGTGGGAATAGAGTTCAGTACTGCGTAAAACTGAGTGCGTGAACATTCCAAATTATACAATAGACAAAATTCATCATAATTCAACCAATCTCCACTGTCATTAAGAAGATGTCTTATGGACCAAATACCCTTTTCCATCCAGTGATCCAAATACAGAGACTTATTCCTGTGCAGCACATATCTGTTGTTCCAGATGGGAGTCTGGTGAGGAGTAAAGTTGTGTGTGTACATAAGTTTCCAACATAACACTTGCTTGTGAAAAGCAAATAACTTAACAGGAAGTCTGTCAACACCAAAGTCACATCTAAGAACAAAATATATGCATCCAATTTTTTTAAACAAACCCTTGGGGAGACAAAACCAGATACTATTACCATTAATTAAAAAGGATTTCAACCAGTTTACCTTTAAGACTGCATTTAAACATTCAAAGTCAATAGCTTGTAAACCTCCATCTTTAAAGTCTTTAACCATATTTGCTTTCTTTAAGTAGTGGACTCGATTTTTCTAGATGAAATTGAAGTTCATCTGATTTATATCTTTAATGTATTTGTTAGGTATGGCCATGGAATAAGCTGAGTATATGCATCGGGACAGCGACTCCATTTTGGTTAAATAGGTTCTACCAAACAGGGTCAGATCTCTTTGGAGCCATTTATTTAACTGAGATTTGCAATTCTGTATCTTATTCTCTATGTTAACAGTTTCACTGAGTTTAGCAACTTTAGTTATTAGAATTCCAAGATATTTAACTGAAGATTTAATGGGAATATTATACGCTTCTGTCAGATCAGTCATGAATCGCCATCAGCTCACACTTCTGCAGGTTTAAGGTTAATCCTGATGCTTTGGAGAAAGTATTAACCTCTTATACCCTCAGGGGGTATAAATAAATTTAAACTTAACATTTTGGGCAAAACCTTTATGTGGAATATAGATCAAAGCCTCTTTTAGCGGATAATAAAAAATAACAAAAAATTTAAAGGCACGTGGAGCCTTTGTTTACAGAGCGAGCCGAGGTCCCGGCAGCTGGACCCACCGGTGGGTCCGTCGGGTTCTAGGGCAAGTACCTTAGGGGTTTGGTCTAGATTTTTTTTTTTTTTAAATTGTGGCGTCGTCAGCTAGCTGACTGATTATAATTGGATGATCAAAGACTTTCAATTTAGGTATATTTGAGTTTTTTATAAAAATACTCATTACTTCAACGGCCAAGATAAAGAGGAAGGGGGAAATATTACAGCCCTGTTTTACACCCCTATTAATGGTGAAGCGAGGAGACGTACCATGTGGAAGCGCAACTGAAAGCTTTCAACTACTCTACAGAAGTTTGGTCCAAATCCAAACATGTGTAAAACTTTGAAAAGAAACTGATGCTCCAACATGTCAAAGGCTTTGTAGAAGTCTAGGAAAAGGATGAAAGCCTTTATCCTCAATCAAGTCACTGTACTCGAGTAAATCCTGCACCAGTCTGATGTTATTGTGTATAGACCTTTCGGACATAAAACCTGTCTGTGTTTCAGAAATAACATCCTTAAGCCAGACTTTAATCTATTTGTGTAGATATATGTCAATAGCTTATAATCACTGTCTAGAAGGGTGATTGGACGGTAGTTGTCAAGAACTTTGCTGTCTCTTCCTGGTTTGGGTATGAGGGTGATAACGCCCTGCTTCATGCTGTGTGGAACTGAATTATTACATAAGATCTCTTTAAAAACCTGGAATATAAATTCTCTGAGATAATCCCAGAAATGTCTATAGAAATTGGCAGTAAGGCTGTCAGGACCGGGGGATTTATCGAGTTTCAAGCACATGATGGTGGTGTCTGGTTCTTCGATATTAATGTCTTTGTCACAGTTCTCCTTGAAATCCTCAGATATTTGAGGGATGAAGTCTTTGACTTGGTCCAGCAGAAAGTCGCAGTCTGGGGTTGAAAAAGAAGAGCTATAAAGGTTTTGATAAAAGTTGCTAATTTCTTTTGGAATTACAAATTGGTCTGTACAATCATTGTTGTTAATAATATGGGATTGAATTTGATTTTTAACTTGCCTCCTCTTTTCCAGTCTGCAGAAGTATGAACTGTTTTTCTCCCCTTCCTCAGTCCATTTTGCTCTGGATCTGACAGAAGCTCCCCGGGCCTTTCTTTCATAGATTGAGTCTAATTTAGCTTGTAGGGTCAGGAGGTTATTTTTGTCTGCATCAGTCAACATCTGTTTAACACATAATAGGTTTAGCTCTTTTACTAACTTTACTTCTTCCAGGTCATTATTTCTTTTCAAGTTTTTGCTAAAGGAGATAGAGTAAGCCCGTATCTTATAAGCCCATTTTAAAACCACCCATCAGATAACGTTCCCCCTTTTTTACAGTGGGGGAACGCTATCTGATGGGTGAACTGTGGCCATCAGATACCGTTTCCCCACTGTAAAACAAGGGGAACACTATCTGATGGGTGATTTTAACATAGGGGGAACGCTATCTGATGGGTGAACTGTGGCCATCAGATACCGTTTCCCCACTGTAAAACAAGGGGAACGCTATCTGATGGGTGAACTGTGGCCATCAGATACCGTTTCCCCACTGTAAAACAAGGGGAACGCTATCTGATGGGTGAAATATGTCCATCAGATAGTGTTCCCCCACTGTAAAAAAGGGGGAACGTTATCTGATGGGTGAAATATGGCCATCAGATAGTGTTCCCCACTGTAAAACAAGAGGAACGTTATCTGATGGGTAATATTGAGCATCAAAATGCATTGCCCTGTTTTTAAAAAAAAAAAAAATTCCCTTCTCACCCTCCGCGGGTGGTCTCTTTCATCCTCTGAGCTCGGGTCCTCTACCAGAGGCCTGGGAGCTTGAGGGTTCTGCGCAGTATCTTGGCTGTGCCTAGAACTGCACATTTCTGGACTGAGATGTCTGATGTTGTTCCTGGGATCTGTTTGAGCCACTGCTCCAGTTTGGGGGTGACTGCCCCGAGGGCCCCGATGACCACAGGCACCACTGTGGTCTTCACCTTCCAGGCCTTCTCCAGTTCCTCTCTGAGGCCCTGGTATTTCTCCAGTTTCTCATGCTCCTTTTTCCTGATGTTGTGGTCACTTGGTATTGCTACATCCACCACAACGGCTTTCCTCTGTTCTTTATCCACCACCACAATGTCCGGTTGGTTCGCCATTACCATCTTGTCTGTCTGGATCTGGAAGTCCCACAGGATCTTAGCTCGGTGATTCTCCACCACCTTTGGGGGTGTTCCCCACTTTGACCTCGGGGCTTCCAGTCCATATTCTGCACAGATGTTCCTGTACACTATGCCCGCCACTTGGTTATGTCGTTCCATGTACGCTTTCCCTGCCAGCATCTTGCACCCTGCTGTTATGTGCTGGACTGTCTCAGAGGCCTCCTTGCACAACCTACACCTTGGGTCTTGTCTGGTGTGGTAGATCTGAGCTTCTATTGCTCTGGTGTTTAGGGCCTGTTCCTGGGCGGCCAGGATGAGGGCCTCCGTGCTGTCCTTGAGTCCAGCTTTCTCCAGCCATTGGTAGGATTTCCTGATATCAGCCACTTCAGTTATTTGTCGGTGGTACATCCCATGTAGGGGCTTGTCCTCCCATGATGGTACCTCCAGCACCTCGTCCTCTGTTCCCCATTGCCTGAGACATTCGCTGAGCACATCGTCCGTTGGGGCTTTGTCCTTGATGTATTTATGGATCTTGGATGTTTCATCCTGGACAGTGGCTCTCACACTCACTAGTCCTCTGCCTCCTTCCTTATGGCTTGTGTACAGTCTCAGGGTGCTGGATTTGGGGTGGAACCCTCCATGCATGGTTAGTAGCTTCCGAGTCTTAACATCCGTGGGATATCTCTTCCATTGGCCAGCTAATTATTCCGGCAGGGTATCTGATTACTGGTAAGGCATAGCTGTTTATCGCACGGATCTTGTTCTTGCCATTGAGCTGGCTTCTCAGGACTTGCCTTATTCGTTGGAGGCATTTGGCTGTGGCTCCTTTCCTTGTGACCTCATCGAGGTTGCCATTTGCTTGTGGTATTCCCGACACTTAGAGTGCATTTATAATTTTTCATTTCTGATAAAGGAGGATGAAAGCTGGCCGATAGCAGGACACCAAAATAAAGACTTCCTGAAAAGATCAGAGTGTAAACTTTTTGGTCAATCCCGTTCTAATGTAAAATGACAGATTACTGGTTTAAGGAAATGTCTAGTATGCTATCACATATAATTTTTAAGAATTTGGAAACAGTTGCTTTTTATTTCCCAAAGTTATGGGGGGAGAAGAGGAGAGAATGGATATTTCAGCAGCCTGAAATAATGTGTTCCCCCTCTATAAAATGGAAACAAATTAATTTATCTGCAAAGTCTTTTACTGTGTTCATTCCCCTCATCATCAACAAGAAATCCTGTGATTTTCATAACATTTGCTCTTTTTTTTGCCAAAGTTAGGATGGGGGAACAAAATATTTTAGCTCTTTCAGCCACCTGAAATAATATGTTCCCCCCACATAAAATGGACATGTACAGTGAATTAATTTCTTTGTTACCTAAAATTTGAATCATTAGATGAAGCTGTTTATTTCAGTTTGCAGACAAACTCCTAGCAAAAGTGGTTGTGGATTTTCCTGTTTCCACTGCGGCGTCTACAGCATGAGGTTGGACATTGCTGTGAGACTTAATCTTAACAGTGGTGATTATAACATTAATATTCTTATTTTGAGTGTTAATGAAATTATTTTTATCATGACTATAATTTGTATGTTTTGATAAAAAAAATATGTACTTAGCCAAAACTTAATACATCAACATGTGAAAACAGTTATTTAACAAAATTGTTTGTCAATAACTTAATAAGTACAATAATTTCATTTCCTGTAGTTATTAAAAGTAGATGCAGTTGAGGGTCAAGAAAACCCCCCAACATCCTGCATATGTACAATATTAGATAAAATTATCAATGCGACACTTCAGATCTGGACTAGATTATTCTCCTCTTCAAGAAGACTCTTTATTCCCATGTTTGTGATTTGTGAAACCTTTTTCTGATTTGTGAACTTCACTTAACAGACCACTGCAGAAGATCTTTCCTTCCTTGAGCCATCACCATTTGCAATAACTTTGAAGAATTAATGAGTTACACCAACATTTAATTTCCCATGGACTGCATGGAACAAGTGTGAATGGTGATCTGATCTTTATTGAAGACTCACAAATCACTTAAAGGTTTCACAAATCACAACATGGATTAAAATATTCTGCTATTAGTTGAGAATAATTTAGTCTAGCTTTGAAGAGTCTAGGTGTTGGAGTTTTGGAGTTGGAGCAGGTCTCATGTGACACAGATGCAAAAAAACGTCTGAAATTAACCTGTTTTGAAGTTTCAATTATTGTTTTCTTGGTTGGTTAGAGTTACCCAAAATTGTACTCCAATCAGAGTAGCATACACATACCTTAAAAACACCTTTTTAAGCAAGAGTAAAAAGTATTTGGTAAACTACTCAAGTACTGAGTAACTGATCAACTGATCATAACACCTGATTTAATATTCAAAATGTGTCCTCAGACAGCCAAAAGTATAAAAGTTATGTGAAGATTCTGGTACTGTAAAGAGTATTACTAAAATATTTATAGAAATAAGGAGTTAGGTTTGGAGGCTGGTTCTAGACCAAATTTAACACAGGGGCCAGGATAGTTGGTGTTTTTCCATGGCGACACTTGAAAAAGAATGGGGGGAAAAAAAATCCCAAAACAAAACAGAGCATTATTTCATCATTTGATATAATAAGTGAGCCAAAGAGCCACTTGTGTCTCCAGAGATTCAGGTTACATTAAATAAGCAAATAATCAAACCAGTAAAAGCACAATAAGAAACTTACTCATAGCAAAATCTTCTGTACCATATCAGCCTCGGGAGATGATTGAAGGATGAAGAGTCGTCCCGTATCGGTTCAATACGGGACGACTCCGTATTTTAAGGGATGGGTGGCAACCCTAATAACTGTAAAAAATAAAGGTAACTACTTCACAGATTTCGCCCATCACAGGTTATTTTCGGAACGCAACCCCTAAGAAAAACAAAGGTTCGCTGTAAATGTAATTTTTTCTTCATTTTTTTTCTACAACAGGAGAAGTTTTGTCAAAAAGCGTAACAGGCTAAATTTCAAAAATGGGTTAGGGTTTTTTTTTAAATAAAAGTCTGTGGAAAAAAAAAACAGTCCACAAGCATCCTCATTCCAAACACATTCACTTAAATTTTCACTTTATGGTAGCTACATGTTCACATTTTTTATTAACTGTATATCAAATATATTTTAAATTTAACTGAAGATATGACATATACAATATATAATATTCAATAAAATACAAAGATTTAAATCTTATTGCATAGACTACTAGGTCATCAAATCACTTCATTGCCTGTAGGAATTTTTAATGTCCAGCAGGTGTCAGTATTCAGTGACACAGTATTGATACAGAATCGGCACAGTTTTGCTTTGGGTCGAAACGATACATGACGCCTCATCTACCCATCACTAATCAATGCATCAACACCTGGAATCCAATATTTCTGATGCAGCTTTGGACATATTGAAGAATAACACCAGCAAAGTAAAGATCTTTAGCAACAATGATAGGATGTTTAGAATCTTCAGACATGACAGCCCTGCTGAGACACATCATCCATCAGAACAGGATTTAAGTTGTATATGTGACGGCTTCATTTCACATTCTCTCCCTTTTGAAGGCAGGTGATTTCTTCAGCAAATCGCTCCCTCTGACAGAACTTGATTATCTGCATCTCAGCATCCTCAATCTCTCCCAATGAAAGAAAGCCAGTTGGGAGCTCAACCCTTTCATGAGCACCTTCAGACTGCGTTGTTTCAGATCCAGACTGGAAATGTGTCTTCTTTCTGTTGTGATGCAAGAGCAATGTTTTGAATCACAAATCCAACCCATCACCCTGATGAGTCCAGGATGAACCACGATGAAAGAGCCAAAGGGTGATCATCTTGTGCAGGCAAAACAGAAACAGAAGCAGACACTTTGATTTCAGGGTTTTCACGTGGAACTTTCTTTATGCTCTCTGGGTTTACAGGCCAATCTGTCTCTGGCTGTGTAAGGACTGCAGGACCACTAGATGACACTACATAGCTATGTAGTGTCATCTAGAAAAGGCTCTGCCTTGATATCTCTGGAGGCAAGGTCTGCGGGGTAATGTATCTCTACTGGGAGGTGCCAGAAGCCCTGAGAATCTCTGACACTGTTCGCCACAAAAACATGGAAGCTGTTTAGACAGCTGGTTACGTGAATACAGACCTGATAATCTTCAAATTCTCCTTTTTGCACTTCTGTCGCTGAGATAAAGCAGTTTGGGCCCTCTCAGTTGCAACTCTCATTTAATACAATATTTTCCATGTGGTTCTAGTTTCAAATCATTACAGTTGTTCTTTTTAAGCATTCTGAGGTGAGGTTTAGACAGTAAATAAGGTTGAATATAGAATATAGAAAAAAAAACTAAATGTATGTCTGCACTCACTCAAACTTTGTACAGAGGCACGAAAGAATTCTTCATCATGCTGAATAATAATGGTTTTATTTATTTAAAACTTTCCTAACCAATTAATCGACTTCAATTAAAGATAGCAACCTGTTACACCAGGACTAAAGCAGTCTGTAGATTAGCTTAGGTCGAACTTCCTCCTTAGAGTTATTGACAGGAACTTTAATAACACACTCCACCAGTGAACATGGGGAGCATGTCCATCCAGTGGTGCAGTCAGTGCTCCTCATGAAGATGTGCGACTTCTCTGGTGGGCCTTCCTGAGCAGGTAGACCAGACCTTGTGTCACAAACGGCCACAGCATGAACAGCAGAACTGTCTGACACGACACATCAAATGGCCACCATGTCTCCTCCTGGGAAAAACAAAAACAACAAATCACTGCAGATCACCAAACAGTGTTTTCCATCTGACACAGGCAGCAGCAGCAGCAACTGTAAATTCAGCTAACACAAACCAGAATGATATTCAACAGAACTTACATTTTCATTTGTTGTGCCAGTAGGAGCAGCTATGAATTTTTTGGATGATTTTTGTGGCCTATGAATAACTATAATAATTGCTGCAGCAACCATTAATAAAACCCATCAATTTATTTGAAATGTTCACCTGAGTGTTTATTGATTGTAACATATTTGTTTGCATTTTTAAGTTTGTTTCTCTGCAGGCAGCAGAGCTGCTCACCTGGCTTTCTGACTCAGTTAAATCAAGCCAAAAGCAAACCTTCAGAACTAGGTTTTATGGACCAGTACCATCCAACATCTCCTATCAGAACATTAGCTCCTCACCTGCTGTGAAGCTGCATCTGCACACTGCAGGCATGGTCTCCAGTCTGAGCCCTGAGTGGGTCACACACAAACCAGCAATAATCACTTCAGAACATTGAAGAAGCATTTGTCAAAAAGCATGCAACATGAAGCCTTAGACATGATTCTGCGTCAAGCACACAAACTTACATGGGTGGCAGCAAGCCTCTCCACCACCTCCAGTCTGTCCATCACACTCCTCATGTCCTCTCTGAGCCTCCGTAGAGCCAGGATTATCTGTTGCTGCAGGTGTGTCTCATGCAGCCTCTCTGCTCCACCCTCTGAGCCGTCCCCACCTCCGCGTCCTGTCCCCCCACCACCACCAGGGGCCATCCGCCTTGGGCTTCCCTGTGGAACACCACCTATGGATCATACAAGGTTAGATGCATGCTAATATAACAACCAGACACAACAATATAACCTTGTCATTAAGCTACACTGCTGGTTTGTAAACTGAGCCCCAAACATTAGATAATCATGTTTTGGGGAGTCCAGCAGAAAAGACTGGAGTGTGTAACAAAATACATGGCAACATGATAAAATAACCTCCTGTACAAAAAATTGAAGCAACATCTCAAGACATCAACCATGAAGGGGAAGTTGAAGCTGAAGTGGGTCCCTCAGCATACCCCCAGGTCAGTCACAAAGAGGCTGATGGACAACAAAGTCCATGTTTCAGAGAGTCCATCCCAGAGTCCTGGTCTCAGTGCCAGAGAACTATAAGGGGCTGAGCTGAATTGGTGTGGGATTTTAAATCATTTCAATGGTTTATTTGTCGTAAGTCCATTTTGATGCCTACTGCAAATTTTCTGCCCAGCTCCTTCTTGCAAATGAGATCTAAAGGGTTTCAATCTGGTTAAATAAAGGAAATTAAACAATGTTGTCAACAAACCAGACTCAATTAATGGTGATACAAAACAAGACCAAAGCAGATGACATGCTGATAAATTAACCATTTGCTCACTGTGGAACATTTAACCAAGCTGAGAGAAAACACATTTGGAAATCACTGGCTGGCTGTAGGTGATAGCGGCAGCATTTGGAGCTGCTTCCCAAACATAACAACAACTGCCTGTAGAAAAAGAACAGTTCTAGGAGAACTTTTCTTTTTCTTATAGAAAAACGTTCTTAAATGAATCAGATAATAATTAGTATTATCAAACAATAACAGCTTACGTCCTCTCCAGCCGTGGTAGGAACCTTCCTGCCCGCTGTGCCAACCTCTCCGGGGCTGACCCATACATTTCCCATCCTCTGCTCCTTCTCCGCCTTGACCAGCACCGACCTGCCTTCCCTCCAGGTGAGTCCCCTGACCAGGAGAGGATTGTGGGTAAATGCTGCTGTTGTGAAAGCCGTTTGACTTGACAACTGGAATCTGTGATAAATAGAAAACTTGAACATTTTACTTCATGAATGTTGTATCTTTATGTGGATTTTAATTGCTAGGACATGTCTTGTTGTGCTGTGGAGGTGATGATGGTACCACCAGACCTTGATGTTGCTCAGTTGTTCCACTGAATCCACAGAGTCACAGAAGATTTCACTCTCTGAGTCGCTGGTCAAGACCAAACCCTCTGATGTCCCAGAGTCTGCAACAGTTCAACTCAGTTCACTTAGATAAACTAATGTCCTTTCAAGGCACCTTGAAAGACAAATAGATCTGTTGTGTATGTAGAAATATATAATCAAATAAATTCAGTCAAATTCTCCTGAGCATGCATGTGGTGACAGTGGAAAGGACTAACTTTATTTTAACGGTATTAAGCAGGAGTCTTCAACAAATATGCTGCAGTCTTAAAGGTGAGGTTAAAATATTCAGAAAAAATAATTAAAATTTGTCAGTGAGAAACATCTACTTAAAACACGCTTTACTAGAGCATTTAGAGCACAGAATAAAGTTTAAGTTTATTCTATTAACAAAACTCTTAGTCTGGGAAAATGTCAAAGATAGACAAATGCCGACCTCATGATCATCTGAATACAACAGCGATCAACGGTATAACGATAACATGTTAGTCTGTATGAAGGTTTTTGTCATCATTACATCGTATGCTTAGTGGTTAAATCAAAAATTAATGCATCAAGCAGAGACCAAAACAATAAATATGAGCTGTGGCTACATAATGGCGGTTTCTGTGTAAAGCAGTAAAATGGTCCTACTACCAACAGAGTTTAGCTTCCATGGTTTGGTTTAATTTTTAACGTGTGTTCTGTGTTGTTCATGTGAGATTTGCTGAACTGACAACTTTTAATGAAATATTTCTTCTATTGATGATGTTGTAATGTGAACAAGGATGTTTCCACAAGAACACAAGCTGTCTTTAAAGGACATCTAACATTTGTTCACTCGGAAGCTTGTGTGACAATTAATTCAACACCAAAAGGACACAGATAGAAACATGACAGCTGGAGACGACCTTCCCATCATGCCTTTGTCCTGCTGTACCTTTAGGAATACTGTTGGTAAACAGGTGGGCTTCGTCAGTCATGATCAGCTCTGGCTCTGGATCAGAGTTCTCTAAACACTCCTGAGGTGGCTCCTGCTTCTCACCTTGAAGCTTCGCGTCTGCTGAACCGTCAACCTGCTGCCTGCCTTTAGGACCTGAATGAGATGCAAACATTTAGAAAACAATGGCAGAAGATATGTGGTCATACACAGCTGGCCAGAGTTCTCAGACTTTTCACTGACAGTATACATGTCAGAGAGCTAGGATCAGTCACCTTATTGTTCCAATCATGTCTATTCATCTCTAACACATTAGAGATACAGATAGTACATAAAACCAACTGTTCATTAGAGAGAATTCATGCTCCTGTGGTGCCTTTAGGTCTAGAAGATAAGCATCCCATCAAAATTCTTCTCTAAGCCCACACCCCAGCTGATGAAGTGTATACCAACCACCTTCAACGAGTGTGAGCAGTGAAGCTGGAGGCAGCGGCATGTCATCAATGACCCTGTAGAGAGGCTCGAAGTGGTGGAAGAACGACGCTGTTCTCTCATCCATGGGCATGGTGTGGATGACCTGCACACATCCAGGACACACTCAGCTCAGGGACTCCTGCTCTCCTCAAAACACATCAAGTCATCCATTTCAAAACAAATAGAACAAATTCTCAATGGTTGTGTCAAAATTGACAGCAACTATAAAAAGAATGAAAGAAAATGTGAACATTTGTTTCTTTTTAGAAAGCAGTGTGAAATATCAGTAGGATGGAATCTGGAGGAATTTTGTTTAAAAGGACAAGAGAGTCTATCTAAGGCAACAACATGCGTCATCACTAACAGCTGATAGAACATCATAGAAAAAGCGTCCAGCAACGTAACTCTAGAAAAGGACCAGCTTCAGAGAGGTGGACAGGAAATTACAGCAGAGATCTGTGGAACCTGACATGGAAAAAATGCTGACTATACCTCTCGTGCCACTTTCTTCATCTCTTCCACATATGCTGCCATGGCGGTCTCCTGACTCATCTCCCCCAGGCGGCTCCACGCATCCCTGAAATAAGCCCACAGGAGGAAGTGTTTAAAAAACACTGGTGCTGAACTCTTCATTACCAGAATCCCACAGCCGAAATATTGGACAAATTCTGTTGGGTGAACTGGCGTTGATGAACCTGAAGGACCCAGGAGAAGTCGTCTGTTGAAAAGCTGCCACCTCCAAGCAATGCATCGATAATTATGAGCAAGAATTTATGTGCATGTACGATAAGATAAGATAAGATAAGCCATGTATCCTACCATGTAATGGACCAAGCAGTCGTTTGGTATTGTTCCTTGATTTAATTCAAACACCAGAGATGCTAATGGAATTTACCTAAATATTCTGGATAAAACGACACACTGACCACTTGTAGCGACCCACTGGGTCCCAGAAGCCAGGCCGAGGCACTGTACACGGTCCACACACTGCCTGCTTGTACAGACTGTAGAAACGCAGCATCACCTCATAAGAAGGTCTGTAAGAACCTGCAGATCAACAGATTCATCATATACAATAACATAATGGAAATGCATAAAGGAAAACAATTAAAATTTATTTTCATTGTTTAATTAATTCACCATCTGAAGCAACAATTTTAATTCAGTTCATTTACACAGCAGTAATTCTTCCAATGTGATAGTTCCTATTCCTTCGGTGTATTATAAGCCTGGCGGGCCACCAGGCTTTACTTGTGACCCCACCAGGCTAAGCACTGCTTATTTATTTAAGTCTTTTTAAAATGTTTACATTTGTTTTTAAAGATTTTATAGTTGGTGTTCAGGTATTAATCTTCCACTCTTCCAATAACACATAATTATCAAGTGATATTTTCAAATTTCCTGTCAACTTTAAACATTTTTTAATTCAAAAACATGGCGGGCTGCCGGATGAATGACTCCACTAGCACCCAACCACCGGGCTTAGCAAGTTTTCTGGGGGGAAAACATTGCTTAAACAGAAAACTATAATCCAGCCAATCAAATAATATTGGCAGGCTCAAACATTCCGATTTCACAATTCGGGCCATGTAATGCCATATCATGGATATTCTTACCATCATTTCTATTTAGTTTGATTTCTGGTGTTATGCTCAACCCAAAAATGTGCTTTTTTTCTCTCCCCAAGTTTGGAAATTGTTACTATATTCAACTCCTGTTTTATAATTACAAATTATCGATTCAGGACTGTATTATCTGATAAGATTGCACTATTGAAACTAAAACACCAGGACGGGAGTGAGAGGGGAAGCCGTACCGTTTTTGGGAAGTTTGTGGATGACATCAACGGCAGCCTGAAAGCGCCTCTGATGATCCACCGCAGGCTCTGCCATGGCCAAGACTGGCATGATCCCAGCTCAGGCTAACAGGAGCTGGTGGGGGAGGACAGACAGGACAACAGCATCTCACACCGACACCTGGACACAGCACAGAGAACTCACTGTGGGTAGTATCATGTTACTGAATATCTGAGCAACACTGACCGCACACAGTCCACTCAGCTGGGACCTTTCAGCTCCCTGTCCGGTCTGGTGCAGCTTAGCGTCGCTAGCTTACACTTTGTCCTATCTCTGGAACTCTCCTTCTGGTCTCATTTCCTCCGCCAGCAGCCGCCCGGCCTCCGTAGAGACACACAGATATCTTCAGCTTAGAAAAGTGTCAGAGTTTCAATATTCGTCCTGGAGACAGACTTGCTGAGATCGGTTAACGTCAACGTCACACAATACTTCCGTGTCAGATCACGTGACGAGCGTACCACCGGTACAACCACGGTCACGTTGATCTTTAAAGTTACAGTGGACAGAAAATGATGACCGTTGTGATCATGTCATAATTAAAGAGGGAGGAGGGTATTATGTAAAATCGCCTTCTATGGAGTTAGATTTGTTTCATAATTATTCAATCAAAAAAAAAAAAAAAAAATCATGCCAAACAAAAAAAGTAGTATTCAATAAAAAAAAAAAAAATCAAGCAAAAAATATCTTTAAAACTTTTTAATCATAAAAATAATTTTTTAAGAAACGAAAAAAATTTTAGAGTTTTTTTTTTTTAATTGAAATCACTAATTTTTGTTTGATCTTTTATTTTTTTTTTGGTTGAGTATTTATTTATTTATTTATTTATTTATTTATTTATTTATTTATTTAATTTTGGCTGAAATGGCTCTCCATAGAACTCGTTTTCTTGATGAAATGGGCTCTTTGCACCTCAGCTTCCGCGTTCGGGGTAAAGCGGCTCGATTGTTTCCGATCTATTGAAAATGGCCTTTTACAATAGGTGCTTTCAGGGCTTGGCCAAAGTTTGTACATCGATCCGAAGCCCCAACAAGTCAGCTGGAGAAAGGTTTTAAGATGTTCGCCTCGTTATACATTCACTGACACGAAGGTGAGTTTTACTTAAACTTTGTGGCTAACATTAACGTTAGCTTATGCTAGTAGGCAATATTCTCGGACATTGTTCTTGTAAAATGTGCTATTTAAGTATCTAAACATTCTAACGGACAATGTATTTATCTTATTTTCAAGTATATTATGTGTGTTTATTGTCGTTAGTGTCACAGACTAACGGTTCGGGCTTTTTACTTCCGAAGCCTGACGAAGCACAACAAGCCTCATAGCTTAACAGTAGCGCAGCTCTGGTGTCAGAGATCTGGTTCAGCTGTTCAGGTTCAAAGTTGTTGCTTTTAAAAAAATATGACCGTGTTGCTTCATGTTTCCGTGTTATTTCGTTTTATTACCTTTGCATGTTTCTTGTTCAGAGCTCAGATAGGACGGTGTTTACAGCGGTATGTACAGGCGGATCAGGTGTGTGTGTGTGTGTGTGTGTGTGTGTGTGTGTGTGTGTGTGTGTGTGTGTATTAACTAGCATTGAAGCTAAAATGGGAAAACAGCGGATCGTTGCACCAATGTTATTAGGTCCACGTTAATCTGCACCGCACGTCAAGTGACTGTGCTGATGATTTATTTACCAAGCACATAATCAGTGTTGTCGATTAGGGGAGGCAACGTAACTCTTAAATATATACATTTTCTTCCAGATGTAAAATGTAAAACTGAACTGGTAGGTCACAGGCCGAAGGAGGATATTCACATAATTTCTGTGTTTTTTATTATTTGGTGTGTTTGTGTCTTGTTCTTAGTTTTATTCCGAATTAGATGTAATATGCCTTTTGCTGTGTTATGATATTAAATTAAATTGGTGTTCTCCTAATTCCCCATTCTAGTATGACCAGCAGAGTGCAGCTGAAGAAGGACAGGCTTGTAGGTCTTACTGATTCCTCCAGCTGCTACAGACGATCAGAGCATGAGGATGGAGAGACCAGCAAGTAGTCAGAGAAGGTCAGGTAGGGAAAAAAGTGTTGCTTTTAGGGGCCGGGTGTGTTTGACTAAATATATTTCTCCAAGTCAGTTTATTTATTGGTTTTAAAACTAATGCATGCTTATGTGTTGATTATGATACATAGTAATAAAAATTCAAAAATTACCACCAACATCGTGGCAGAAGCTTTTTTTTTTGCATCTGGAACACATTAAAAAGCAAATTACCAAATTTGCTTTATTCCCTGTTATGTTAACGTTCGGTTATTTCTCCCCTTTTCATCCTCATCCTATTTATTGGTTTTAAAACTAATACCTGTTCTATGTTACATTTTTTGCATTATTTTTAGTACATATAATTGGTGTACTGTACTGTGTCTGCTAGTAGTTTAAATTGATTTCAGCTACATTCAAAAAGTTTTCAGATTTTAACATGCATTTTCTACTTACTAAATATTTCAGTTTACTCTTTCTCAGTAACTTCAGTGTTACACCTCTGAAATATTTTTTGCAGTTTCTCTTATTGTGATACAGTAACTGTTTTTTTTATTTTTTTTTATTTACAATTAGGATCTGAAAACCAGAGGACCAGATATGCAAAAAATCTACCTGCAGACTTTAAGCAGCTACCCTGACACTGTAGTGATCCTGGACTGGACTAAGCCGCTCTTCCTCTCTGCTCTTCCTCTCTCCTCCAGAGTGATGAGTTTTCATCACCAGTAAAGACTAACAAGTTTGACATACGAGTAACTGCTAGGAAGTGTATTATATATATTCAGTGTTCATTTTGTTATACTGTTTGGACTTACAATAAAATGTAATCTCTTTTGTAATAATCTACATTTCACAAACCTTTTTTCCCTCATCTCGGTTGTAACATTATGTGAAGTATTTGCATGTAATTCGGCCTTCATGTGAGATATTAAAATGAAACACTTTCAAGTAATACAAGCAAAGAAATCTGAATATTAAGTAATATGCAGTTAGTAAAATAATTCAATAATATAGTGAATAAGGCTGGATGATATGACTGAACAGTTTTTTCATAACAGATTTAATTTTAGTCACCCTCAATATCTTTTCTAAAACAAAATACAGAAAATATTGTCACAAAGTGGCTTTATTTCTATCATTCCTCTTGTGAGCTGTATAATGGAGTATTATGACCTGGTTACAAGTATTTTTAATTATGAGAATGCAGTCATATTAGCATCATAAAGATGCAATTTTACCAGAAGAACATCTTAAAAATATGGGAAGTCATTTTATCGAAGTCTTAGCTCCCTCTGACGAAACCAGCTCAGTCCAGGTGGTTCCGATACATTCAGTGGTTAAGAGGATCAATTGGCCACCAGGTCAGCATTGATGTCAAAATAACAAACAGCTACTAATGTAGGAATATTTTCCATATTGAAGAAAAGCAAAGTTTATAATGGGAGAGGGAAAATGTTGCGTTGTTAGCCGCTTTAGCTCAGCCGATGTCTCCGTCCACGAAGCCACTAAAGCCAAACAGAACTCCAGTCCAGCTCCAGCTGTAGTGAGCATTTCACCGTTAGCATTTCACCTAAAATAAGCTTTTAGCTAATTTTCTGACTTATTAGCCATGTTTAATATACTGGATAGAGTAAGTCAATGACAGACGACACGCTAGTGATACCCCAGATGCTACTGATAGCAATCACGCTAACATTTGCATTTTGGCTAATTTTACCTTAAGCATTAACTTTCACAAAATGAATGATGCAAGTACAGCTTAGTCAACATATTTCTGACTCCACAGGTTTTTGACTACAATGTAGCTCAGCTTAGCATTGATGCTAATGCTGAGCATCAGAACGCTTTTCTTACTTATTAGCAATGTTTCATATACTGAATGGAGTAAGTGAATGACAGACAGCATTCTAATGATGCCCCATATGCTACTGTTAGCAATCACGCTAACATTAGCATTTTGGCTAATTTTACCTTATGCATTCATTTTAACAAAATGAATGGTGCAAGTACAGCTTAGTCAACATGCTTCTGACTCTCCACAGGTTATTCACTACAATTTAGCTCAGCTTAGCATTGATGCTAATGTTTAGCATCAGAACGCTTTTCTTACTTATTAGCCATGTTTAGTATACTGATGTTTAGTATACTACTATACTGAAGTTGTCATTGACAACTAATATGTTGTCAATGACAGACAACATATTAGTGATACCCCACATGCTACTGATAGCATTAATGCTATTATTAGCATTTTTGCTAATTTTAGCTTATGCATTAATTTTAACATACTGAACGATACAAGTACAGCTTAGTCAACATGCTTCTGACTCTCCACAGGATATTGACTACATTGCAGCTTTCTTTAGCATTAATGCTAATTTTTAGCATCAGAACACTGGGTCCAAACCGACAGGCACACTTTGGCAGGCCCTGGTTAAATTTCTTCAGGAATTTTCTAGTTAATATTTGTAACAATTGAAGATAACATTGTTGCTTAACTGCTATAAAACAGCGCTATGTGGCTGGAAAATACCCAATACTGCCCCTTTAAGGCGATATCCAAAGGTAGAAAATAGAAATTCCTTTCAGTTCTTGATCCATAAACCAAACTGAAAACAACTGGAAACAAAATAATTTTCTGAAGGAAAGACCCATTCTCAAGAGAATGTTTTGAATTTTTTAATGAATGACCAATGAGGATTCAGCCATACATCTAGTTGTTTTCTGTTACTAGTCTGTACCATAATATACATCCACGAAAATCCCTAACGATATGACTCCCATTTATTCCAGTAATTCCATTTATGCCTAACTTTGTATCAGTATGTTTCTGTATGTATTTTGTACATACAGCATTTGCTTTATTGTAATGACAATAGGATCCACTTACACACCAAGTGGCTGAGGAGAATGTGGGTGGTGGGGAACCAATACCAATCAGGCTTAATTATTATATTTAATCATAACAACATATTTATGAGAGGCATGTTAATAGATATAACAAATACTAAAGTAAGAAATTTGCTCCAAAAATTAATCATTCTTTTCCAGTCTTCCCCACAGTGTTTTCATGTAAACAGAAGGCAACATCTTTGAGCAAATGGTAGATGATAAATAAACAGAAAATCAAGGGCTTAGTTTGGAGTCTGTTATTTACAACTATTAGATAGGAGGGACAAACAGCAGCAGATATAAAATATTGGAAATTAATGTCCCAGACCGTACCTGATGACTTTCACCCCTGGAAATAACTTTATGCTCAGGAAAAGAAAAGTGGGCAACGTTCAACAGCGTATTATGGTTCCCCCCGTTTTATTTTGAAAATCTGCTGAGGAGGACTTAGTCGGCTCTGACGTCAGATGGATGCCAGTGACATCATTCTGAAGAAGTGGGGCTCTTAGACCCCTGAGCAGGTTAAAATGCTGATGAGCGGCCAGAGGATCGCCGACTCACCGTCCGCCACCCTGCGGCTCACATAGACGGAGCGGCCGGAGCTTCTGAGCATCATGCTGGGCGCCAAACACAAGAAGAACCGGGCCGGGACGTCCGAACCAAAGGCCATCGACCCCCTGAGGAATCTAGGTGAGTGTTTTCCTCTTTTGGCCCAGACAATCTGAGCGTTTGTCAAACCTGGAACCGTCATGTCGTCTCTTCCGTATGAGACTCAGAGGATCAATCACAGCGCTGTAGTCATCCTGAAGGCTGCAGATTCTCAGCAGAGAAACCGTCCAGGACCGGCTAATGTTCCGTTCAAAGCGAACTGGAGCAGAAGGGATTACTGATGGGTTGAGGCGCTCTGAATCCAGAAACACTGGTAGGAGAGGAGGCAGCTGGAGCTTTCAAACAACAGCATTTCATATTAATTACTAAACATTTACAAAATGTTGCACATGAACATTAACTTAGTTGCTGTTATTAACTACAGCTTACTAAAAATATAGGAGCACTGAAAAAACGTCTATATAATTATACGTTTATGGCCATGTTTGGCCTTTTTAGTTAAATTCAATTCAGTTTATTTATGTAGCGCTAATTCATAACAAATGTCCTCTGAAGGCACTTTATAAAAATATTTAAATTCAATAATACATTCATTCTAACTGACCCTTTATTAAACTGTACATTACACTCAATTAATTATTGAAAGTAAATTAAAACGTTTCTATCTAAGGTAACCCTGCAGATTGCATCCAGCATGTGAGTTATTGCAGTACTAAAACTTCCATCATCCTGTCAGAGACTCACTTTGTTCCCAGATGTGGAAACCGCTACACAATGAAGCTTCTCTAGTCTCCTGTCAGATATTTGAATATTTTTCCTTTTGACACATTTTTCCTATTTGAGGGATGACTCCTCTGTTGTTCTCCACTCTGCTGGATCGTTGCTTCTTTGAACACTTTCTACTGCGGTGAGTGAAAAGGTTTGTTGGCATAATTTGTACTGCCAGGTTTGAAGCGGTCATTAAATGAAACATACAGTGTTTAATAGTATGATGGTACACTGCTGGTTTAATGCTTTCATTTTATGGGTAATTTTTAAATTTCCTACTTCCACCGACCATTTAAATATATTCAGAGGAGCTTCAGCTGCATGTGAAGCGAGATTAATTTACCAGTGTGGGATGAACTAATTATAACTTGCCATCATGTGTGTCTGAGTCTATTACTGGGCTGAAGCATGGATCTTCAGCTCTGTTCAGTGAAGTGATGATTCATTTTCTTATTGTTTTGAACACTTTCAGACTAAACCGCTGATACGCTATGTGAAATTGGAGTGAGTGCACATTAAATCTCCATGCATGCCTAACTACAGTCTGTGTGGGTAGTACACAAGATATTTTAACATGTTGCTATTTGTGTGTTCAGACATCTGAGTTCTTTCCTGCTAATCTGTTCCAAGATAGTCAGAGGAGTAATAATCCTTCAGACTGGCAACAGAGAATTAGGTCCTGGATTAGTCCTCGTCTGAATCCTGGCACCAGATTTAGAGCCGTATTTACTCGGAGGCTGGAATGATGGGACCCTGACACTGACCAGGGAATTAAGATTTAAATCCCATTGTCTTCTGTTGTGCCCTCTCTTCTGTTATACTATTATCCATTTTTCCTAGGAAAATCAATAGTATTACCTAGAAAAATACAGAATAAGATCTGCACAATATTGTATTAGAATCGTTATTGCAAGTGGCATCATGTCTTCTCACTCTGCTTATTGATAATATTAGGAATTCGACTGTAGTTTTCTGGCCAATCGCCGATCACTGGTCTTTTAAAAAGCCTGACATGCCAATTCAGTTTTTGGACAACTCTGATTTTCTTTTCTGAAATGTTGCTAAGAAGGTCACTGGGTTACCAGTGGAGTGACTGTTATGAACTGCAAACATGCAGACATGACCTGGTGAGTCTGTCAGTCACACTCTCTCACAGCAGAGCAACAGAGGAAGGATTGTGGTTGATTTTTAGATCTTTGCTGAGGAAGATAAGATTGGTGTAAGAATTGACCAATCTTTTCTCCCAAAATTAAGAAAATCTGCATTGATTTATCATCTGTCCAATTTATCGATTCACCTCTATATAATATTGATATATTATATATAGTGAGTGGTGATGTACTGAATAGGACCAAATACATTGAACTACATATTATAATGGCTTGTGATGGGGCATGCTGTGGTGGCGCAGGGGTTAAGCACAACCCGCATATGGAGGCTTTAGTCCTTGTTGCAGGTTCAATTCCCAGCCTTGGTGATCCTTGTTGCATGTCTTCTCCCCTCTCTCACTACCCACCTTCCTGTCAATTAACCATCAAATAAAGGCCAGTAGAGCCAAAGAAAAAAAAGTATATATATAATGGCTTGTGATGGTAAAATAGAAAATATAGCATTATTTTGTCATGATGATGGAACCAAATGCAGTAAGGCAGAGGCGTCGAGTAGATTTGTAGATTCTTTTTTTTCCACAATACTTTTTATTGGATTTTTTTAATACCAAAAACTGCAATTACTAACTGGCAGAGGATTGAGAACAATATCAATTAAGTAGACATACTCTAAATAAAATACATTTACAGTGACATAACACAAGAAAAAAGACAAAAAACATGGGGGAGGAGTAATTAAGGGTAAAACTAAATTATATAGGAATCAGAGGTATAGTGAGGGACAGATGGCATCACTATTATTCATAAATACTGTCAAGCCCTGCTCAAGTACAGGAAGGTTAGTCAATAAAGTGTGCAGGGAAGTTTTGCATACATCTTAAAAATGGTTGCCTTATTTTACAAAAGGTCTTACTTCTGTTTTGCATGCAATAGCTTATTTTCTCTAGTGAAGCTATTGATTTCACAAAGCCATATTTTAATTGGAATGGGGGCATTGGATTTCCATTTTGTTGTAATACATTTCTTAATAACTGCCAAAATATGGTTGTTACAACCTTCTTTAAAAGAAACAGCTATGGTAAAATTTTACTTTGCAGTTTATTGTTGTTAGATGTTATTAAAGTTACACTGTTCAGTACTGTTAATTGCTTGCTGTCTGCTTTGCATGGTCAGATCAGATGTAGGAAGTGCCTTACAAAGCAACAGAGGATAGCAGTCTGCAGCTATCAACAGGATCTCTACACTGATTCTCATGAGATTCACTACATACACTCTCTGGCAATAACTAGATGTCCACACCAAACTCAGTTTACCATAATATGCCATCATATGTCTTTCTTCCCGTGTTCTTGTTCTTCCCAGGGATTCAGGATGATGAAGATGTGAAGCAGATGTTGCATGGTTCCAGCATGGTGAAGGTTCGATCAGCTCGCTGGCAGAAACAACGTACCTTGAAGCTTCTGGATGATGGTGTGACTGTCTGGTGTCAGTCCCAGAAGACATCCAGCCGGGCCAAGGAGCAACAATCCTGTGAGTTAGTTTCTCTCTTACACATCTAGACAAAATTCTTACCGGAAGGTACATGACATGCTGTGGGAAAGACACAGAAAACCCTGAGCTATTTACATAATCTGAAGAACATTTTTTTAGATCGTATTTTCTTGGTCTTATTTTTTCAGTTCTTTCGTGGTGGAATCCAGGTTATACCCATTATGACAGCACACATAGTGTTTCACTGTTAACTCTGCTGCAGGGCTGATACATTTCATTCAACAACAGTATAGGAAAGAAATAAAAGTTTTCATTTTCAGCCTTAAATCTACAGCGTTTGTTACAGCAGCTACATTTTAGAACTCATACAGTCACTACAAAGGAAACAGGGAATGTCTAATATGGAAATGTCAATACTCCTTCTTTCAACCATAGCGACAGAAGGCAGCAGAAAGAAAGGAAAATTTTGGTTGGGTTTAAAATAGGGATGACAATAAATCGGCATCTACATCAGTAATGGCCAGTGTTAGTCAGCTTTTCATATTTGCATCGGTCCAATAAATAAAACTGGACTGTTTGTGTGTTGGGAGTCGGGTGGAGAGCCATTGTGGGGGTGTTTAAACAAAGCAGAAAATCAATGTGTGTGGTTGCTTTAACACTGTGTCCAAAGTGTAGGGAAATATATATAATATTGGTTAACGAAAGTAATAATATTGTTTATTATAGGGCTGCATAGTTGCTACAGTTGGTAGCTCTGTTGCCTTGCAGCAAGAAGGTCCTGGGTTCGATTCCCGACCCGGGGAGTTTGCATGTTCTCCCTGTGAATGGTGGGTTCTCTCTGGGTACTCCAACCTCCTCCCACAGTCCAAAAACATGACTGTCAGGTTAATTGGTCTCTCTAAATTCTTCTTAGGAGTGTGTGTGCATGATTGTTTGTCCTGTCTGTCTCTGTGTTGCCCTGTGATGGACTGGTGACTCGTCCAGGGTGACCCCGCCTCTCAGCTATTGATCTCTGATAGTCACCAGCACCCTTCCTGACCCCACTAGGGAGAAGGTGTAGGATAAAAGATGGACATTGGCCCACATCTTCACATGGGTGCATCCCTAGTTTAACAAGTCAAACAGTTTCACAGCATCTGCAGAGTGCAGGTCCAGTCTGGGTTGAAGGAGACACCTGGACCTTCAGGTCCTTCGGTAACAGCTGAAAACATGTATTTTTAAATTTGTTCTGTATCAAAGTTTCTTGTTTTCTATGCCTTGTTGGCTCATGTGAATTGCTAGTTGATTTCATACCTTAACAAAGGTTTACTGACTTTTTTTTTTTTGTTTTACTTGAAAATCATGAAACAGTGTATGCTGAGTCATGTTCTGCTGCAGTTGTAATCATTTTATAGCTCCAGTTCTTGTTGAGATCTTGTTTAAGGTTTGGGAGCCATGTCTGGAGGATATAGCACTAAGACCGTATTGCTGCTGGGTGTGTTCTGTAAAACATCAGTACAGTGTGTCTATTTTGGTTGGACTTAAATGCTACTTGCTGCATTCGGAGTACCCAGTCCCTGCTGCACCATCTAAGGGGAGCCTACCTTGATTACAGAGTTGGAGCTTATTTTAAGATGTTCGCCTATCCTGTTGCAGTTCAAACATTTAGATTATAGAACACTGGAAGCTGGGAGGGTCTGTGGTTTGATGCCATATTATTACCAGAAGATTTGACTCTTTTTTAACTTGACAAGTAAAGCAGGTCTGCTGAGATGTGAGAATATGACCTCTGACCTCTGGAGCCCAGGGGTCTATGGGCTTTTCTTGAATGTTGTAGATTGTCCAATTTTAAGTCAGAACCTGTCGATTGATTCTAATTAATTTAATCACACAAAAACCACTAAGATTGTGTTTGTGAAAAAAAAAGTCTGCAGATGCAAGTGATCATCATGTAGACAACACACAGTGAGAACCTATCATTCATGTTCTCTATGTAATTAGTGCCACTTAGCTTAGATCCCAGGGGCTGGCTGTAGCGCAGCTGGGTGGCCCTACTCCTTAGCTCCTCGCCCCTGTGGCTTTCAGTCAAGTAGAATCAAAGGTCGAAATTAGAAACCCCAGCTCAGTTGGAGACCGCCTGAGCACATTTAAGGAGTACGGTTGTCTTCTTGTTTAATTTGGAAGAGTTTAAAGGACAAGTTTGACTTTTTATAGGAGACTTTACTGGAGTGCTCACAGCAGTCTGACACTGAAGCTGTGTCAGTTTGGAGAATAGAATAAGAATTTTTCTGAAGAGCTGAGCTGAAGGGTACTCACAACAGGACCTGTTTAGAGGAAAGTTTTGTCATCTAATAAACTCTGTCAGCTCTGATTCAGAGTATAAACCTCTTATTCATGCCTTTAAGGGTAACTTTAAAGGCCTGTTTTGAGGAGAAGTGACCTTTGACCCTTTGACCAGGTATCTGTTGATTGTTACTGCAGACGTTACAGGGCATCTGGTTATCCATGCTTACTGGACACCGCTTTTCTGTTTGTCAGAAGGTGTTTGAAGGTGTTTTCTGAGCTGTCTGGTATGTTGGCAACCGAAGGAACTGATGCACTGCAGAAACACAAAATTTTGCAAAGTATTTTGGTCTAGTTTCTAGTGCAAATATATTAGTACCCTGGAAATAAGACAAAACTAACTTACAAGCTAACTTTAAGTCAATAGTTTCTTAATATTAATGAAAAAGTACTAGTTACATTGACATATTATTTCACTTATAATGTGTTTAGGGAAAATCTTTTTTGTTTTGGGAGAGAGCTAAGCACTGAAATCAATCAGAGAAATGCGCATTTGTCTTTACATATTTTATTTAGAAAATCAGAGTAAATAGCTGTGTCTGAGAAAAGAAAAGCAAGAGAGAAGAAAGGAAGAAGTGAAACTTAACACATACAATTCTTCTTTTATACCTTATCAGTCACGTACATGGTGCTTTCCACCGATCTCTTTCCTATAGGGAGTTTCTCTCAATTTCTCCCATCTCTGGTTAACTGGTACCTCTGTCCCTAAATCAAACCTGGTTCAAAGGAGTTTCAGTTGGAAAGAGAAGAACAATCATCTTCACTGAAAACTCCGTTATCTGTTCCAAAAGTATAACACTTGCTCAGAAACCTTCATTATCAGTTCATTCTTCCCAGTAAATAAGCAAAAGTTTTATTTTCCAAGACACATGCTAAAATGTTTTGTTATAAAGAAAATTAAGAGCCAATGTGCCAGTGTAATGATTTTGTTGCATCTATTTTATTTGCAATCAAGGATTTTTTTTCTGTGCACACATACATCTGTAACAGAGCTTTGCACCTAAAATAGATCAACACAGTTCAGTGTAGCCAGAAAGTTGTAGATTTGATTCCACCTCCTCCCTGCCACATGCCTCTGGGCAAGGAACTTAACGGCAAGTTGCATGCATGTAGTTAGACTAAGTAAACTTGCTCTGCTGTAAAGCACTTCCATAGGTCCCACTTTGTGTCAAACATCTGTTTTTACTTCTTCTCCTAAAGCAAGCCATAGATTTTCTCCTCCTGGACTAAATATCTCCTGATAAAAGATTCTCCATTCTCCTTATTCTTGTTCCTCCACTCTGCTTTTCCATCCCGTAGTCTCTGTCATGGAAGTAGAGTGTGTTCGTGAAGGCTGCCAGTCAGAAACCCTACGGCGGATGGCAGGCTCAGTGCCAGAGGGTCGATGTTTGACGGTGGTCTTCAAAGGACCCCGGAAGAGCCTGGATCTCCTGTGCAGCAGTCAGGAGGAGGCCCAGCATTGGGCCCGAGGCATCCGCACTCTGCAGGAGAGAGTGGACAACATGACCCACAAAGAGAAACTTGACCAATATCCTTCAACTGCTCGACTCACAACTTCCAACACAAACATCAGAGCTAAGCTGTTTTCCATGTTTCTTGTCTATATTAAATCAAGTATGAGTGGAATTGCAGCAGTTGCCTCCTTAACCATGTTTGTGTCACTTGGATCCATGCTTATCTGAGTCGGGCGGATCAGAACTGTGATGACAAGATGAGCTATGAGGAGGTGCAGACGCTGCTGCGTATGATCAATGTTGACCTTAGTGATCAGTACGCTCGCAGCCTCTTCCAGGTAGAGCCGCCACAGTTGTGACCGTCTGCTGGTCAACAACACAACACTTACAGCTTGACTCTGTCTGACCCACAGAAATGTGATCAGTCTGCTGATGGACGTCTTGACCACGAGGAGATCGAAGTGTTCTGCAAGGAGTTGCTACGACGACCAGAGCTGGATGCTGTCTTCATTCGTTACTCTGCCAACAGCTGTGTCCTTTCCACTGTGGATCTGAGGGACTTCCTGAGGGAGCAGGGGGAGGATGCCTCCCTGACACATGCTCAGAGCCTCATCCTCACCTACGAACTCAATGAGTGGGGTGTGCTAACTTATTAATTAGGAACTACTATGTTCAAACATTTACAGTTGAAACCAGAGTCAAAAACATTTACTTCTTTCTGTCTGACATAAACATTTCCTGTCGTTACTCAAGCTAAGATGACCTTGCCTTTAAGCTAAATGTGAAAAGCCCAGATTCTGGTGCCTCTATGCTTCTGTGTTGATTCTAATTCACAACATTTAAGTTAACTGGAAAATGAAAGCAACATGTTAAGACTAAAGCTTGGAAGTTGAAGCTTTGGTCACCCCAGTGGACAATGATAGCACCAATTAGTGACAAATATCTTAAGATAACCAAAGTCAATGCTAAGGAGTGATCATAACGAAACCACTGTCTCGGTTGCGGTTTCGTTGTATTACTTGTGCTTTCAGAGCTGAAAGCACAACTCACACAAGTCACACTCTAGTACGTCAGCCTCTAAGCTGGAGAAAAATATTATTGTATTTAAGAAGCTTAAATAATTTACTTCATCTTTATTGACCCAAAACAGGAAATATTTAGTTGGATTTTGTCTTTTTAGACAGAGCATCTTTATATCTGGGTTCAGCTTTGATTAAACCACCCTCCTAATGAACATCTTAAAATTAATCTCTCAAACTGACAGTATTGACCCTCAGGAGGAGACAGGGATACTATGATTGTTTATGTCTGATTATTTACTGAATTTATTTAATCATTTCTTATTTGTACCGTTTACCTTCTGCAGCCCAGAGAAATCAGTTCATGACCCCCAATGGTTTCACAATGTACATGCTGTCAAAGGAGAACTGTGTGTTTAACCCCGAACACCTAAGAGTTTACCAAGATATGAACCAGCCGCTGTCACATTACTTCATCTCCTCATCACACAACACCTACCTCACCAAGGACCAGCTGACCGGGGACAGCAGCACAGAGCCGTACATACGGTGAGCAGCATCCTGTAGGGCAGGGGTCTCAAACTCAATTTACCCAGGGTCCGCTGGAGCCAGAGTCTGGGTGAGACTGGGCCGCATAAAGGATTCCACAAAAAACATTTTAAAAATATCCTCAAATGTCATCAACATTTAATTATTTCTTCAACACTTGAACTGCAAGCTTTGGCTTTGTCAAAGACATGATGAGGGTGTGACAAAATTTAGGGTGCGTTCACACTGCAGCCTGAAGTGACCCAATTCCGATTTTTTGTCAAATCGGATCTTTTTTTTTTCCGCCGGGCCGTTCACACTGCCAGTAAATGCGACCTGTATGTGTTCTGCCATCTGAACGGGCAAACGACCTGTAAGTGTCCCGCATGCGCAGTAGAGGGCGCAATAGCGTCAGCGTTCTCAGTGTTCTGCCAACCGCCATAAAAAGAAGAAGTGCTCAGTGTTTGCAGAAGTAAACATGGAGGCTAACGGTGGAGCTTAGCTTACATATTTGAAGTTGTTGTCCAATCGGAGCAGCATATTAACAACTTAATCCTCATTATAGTCCATCAAAGTTGTTGTTTTTCTTCCCGCTTGCGCGTATCAGGACAGAGAATAGTGAGATTTGGTGAGTATCAGTGGTTCAGTTCGGATGAATGTGGCCTGGACGTTAGGTCGCATTTGAATCAGATACATATCGGATATGGGTCGCATTCGAAAGGAATCTGACCTGTGCTGTTCACACTGCCATGAAAAGATCAGACACAGGTCTCATTAATTATATAATTATATATATATATATATATATATATATAAAAAAAAATTCCCCTCTCACCCTCTGTGGGTGGTCTCTTTCATCCTCTGAGCTCGGGTCCTCTACCAGAGGCCTGGGAGCTTGAGGGTTCTGCGCAGTATCTTGGCTGTGCCTAGAACTGCACATTTCTGGACTGAGATGTCTGATGTTGTTCCTGGGATCTGTTTGAGCCACTGCTCCAGTTTGGGGGTGACTGCCCCGAGGGCCCCGATGACCACAGGCACCACTGTGGTCTTCACCTTCCAGGCCTTCTCCAGTTCCTCTCTGAGGCCCTGGTATTTCTCCAGTTTCTCATGCTCCTTTTTCCTGATGTTGTGGTCACTTGGTATTGCTACATCCACCACAACGGCTTTCCTCTGTTCTTTATCCACCACCACAATGTCCGGTTGGTTCGCCATTACCATCTTGTCTGTCTGGATCTGGAAGTCCCACAGGATCTTAGCTCGGTCATTCTCCACCACCTTTGGGGGTGTCCCCCATTTTGACCTCGGGGCTTCCAGTCCATATTCTGCACAGATGTTCCTGTACACTATGCCCGCCACTTGGTTATGTCGTTCCATGTACGCTTTCCCTGCCAGCATCTTGCACCCTGCTGTTATGTGCTGGACTGTCTCAGAGGCCTCCTTGCACAACCTACACCTTGGGTCTTGTCTGGTGTGGTAGATCTGAGCCTCTATTGCTCTGGTGTTTAGGGCCTGTTCCTGGGCGGCCAGGATGAGGGCCTCCGTGCTGTCCTTGAGTCCAGCTTTCTCCAGCCATTGGTAGGATTTCCTGATATCAGCCACTTCAGTTATTTGTCGGTGGTACATCCCATGTAGGGGCTTGTCCTCCCATGATGGTTCCTCCAGCACCTTGTCCTCTGTTCCCCATTGCCTGAGACATTCGTTGAGCACATCGTCCGTTGAGGCTTTGTCCTTGATGTATTTATGGATCTTGGATGTCTCATCCTGGACAGTGGCTCTCACACTCACTAGTCCTCTGCCTCCTTCCTTACGGCTCGTGTACAGTCTCAGGGTGCTGGATTTGGGGTGGAACATATATATATATAGATATATATATATATATATCTATATATATATATAGATATATATATATATATATATCTATATATATATATAGATATATATATATATATATCTATATATATATATAGATATATATTTTGGAATTGGGTCACTTTAGGCTCCAGTATGAACGCACCGTAAGTTTATTCCACTTGGCGTTGCTCTTGTTCTGTGTTTCATAGAAGTCTTTAGCCAGCTAGCATCGTATGGAGAACGTCTCGACCCGTAACGTCATTACCCCTTCTACTTGTCACAACAGCACGGTGGATGACGAGCAGCCCGGTAGCAGTCGCCTTTCTCTGCGTTTGATCGTGGCATTTGTTAATGGTAGAAAGTACCAGAATGGCGACTGCAGAGAAGGGCAACTGGTACCGGACTGTTCCATCATCCGCCGCACTATTGTTACAAGTGTAGTGTGCATGAAGTCAGTGTAGCTTAGCCTAGCACCGAATGTCAGCCATGACGAGGAACGGCGGGCGGGACTTCCTTCAGAGGTCGGCTCACCCTGTGGGCCGCACTAATGTTATACAGTCATATCACAGTGGGGGCCACGAGACATCGTCCTGCGGGGGCCGCAAGAATGAGACCTCTACTGTAAGACATCACTACAGTTAAAAAGACAACTGAAAACCTGGAGAATGAGCCTAATTTGCACATTTTCTGTCTCATCAACTTCTCATATTCCTTCATGCCAGGTGGCAGAGCAGTTTATAAATGATGTTGGGACTTGAAAAAACTACTCCAGTGAAGTTTTGTGAGAAGGAATAAAAAACATTTTAGAGAGGTAACAGGGTGAATGTGTTTTAGCCAGTGAGAGGACAGAATTGGGCATATGATGCTTTTCTAGTACTGATACCCAATTACTCTCACTTATTGACACATGCATGTGCAGATTGGTAGGCAACTTGGGGTTACCCAGGGATATGTTAACATGGAAATCTGGAAGTGATTTTGTTGGGTTTTCACAGGTATAGGCTGTAGATTATGGTACTTGCTGCCAGTGTTGTGTTCAAGACCACCTAACCCGAGACCAAGACAAGACCAAGACCAGAGTGTATCAAGACCGAGACAAGACCAAGACTTTTGGGGTCCGAGACCAAGTCAAGATCAAGACCGAGGGAAGTCGAGACAGAGTCAAGACCAAGACCAGCGGCCGTGCTACATGACACAATAAAATGTAAAATATAATCGAAATTGCTTCTCAAAATAATCTGAAAGATCCATATTACCATAAAACACCTAGATATTAAATACTTAATACATTTTACCAATATTAAATATTCCATTTATGTGCTAAAAAGTGTGATGGTGTCGTGCCATCCCTAAAAACATAACGACCTGGGCCATATAACCGCCCATATTGCTCATATAAGAAACCACCACTGTCTGCACCATTAAACATAGCAATTGAGGCAATGCCCTGATGGTAAATAACGCTCAACCATGAACACTGACCAAGGAGCAACAAGCAAGAATTAACCAAACAGAAGGCGCTCACCGTGACTGTTTTCACTCTCTCTCCCAGTACATGAAGCCAGGTAGTCTGACACCATGGCAGATATTACAGCTGCCACTTTGAACAAAAACAATCAAAGAGCAATGTGCATGCTCTGCGTGCTCTTTCGTTCTTGTGTTTTAGTTATTTGTTAATTTAAATATTAACGTACATAATAAAATAAAATAATGATGCAGTGTACACAGAGCATTACAAGAACAAATAACGGGTGTTCTGTCAGGTCAGCATACGTTGTCAGATAGTCGTACGTTTAGCTCAGATATGCATACGCTGTCATTACCATATGATTTTATTTAATCAGCAACATAGAATCATGACATATATCATCATACACTTGGTTATTAACAGTTGTATGGCATCCAGCTGCAGCCAGACCTGCTTTAAACACACTTTGAAACCACGACAACGCATGTATATCCATCTAGTTATCACATTATGTCATATTGATTCTTGAGAATAGGGACAAAACAGGTCCTATGGATAAAGCATGAAATTTGAATAAAATATACACAAAATATATTTTTTTCAAATATCTAACTAAACTAACCTGGGTCATGTGAGCACAACAATGTATATTTTTCTTTTTTTTGCTGAATATTTTTTTATTTTAAACATTGTAGTCGGTGGATGATGCCTGTAAAAGCCCTTGTCCAGGAGCAGAACTCAATACATTCTTATAGTTTAAAACAGGGGTCCCCAAACTTTTTCCTGTGAGGGCCACATAGCTGTTCCTTTCTCTGGTCAGGGGCCGGTCTTAGTTTTTGGAGAAAGAAACCTTAGAAAATTGTTGTCGGGGGGGGTTGCGACGACACATTCGCGCTTTTAGATAGATTTTTACCCAGAATGCAAATGGAAAAAACCGTGAGTGAAACGGTGACTGGGACTGACTAGTATATATTCCATTGAGGGAAAGTTAGTTTCACATCTGCTCAAGACCCCTGGTGGTTGAAGAAAAATCCACATATAAACCAGAAAATACAATATATGAAAAAAAAACACTGAATGCTCTCTGGTATGAGGAGGCGGGCCGGATCCGGCATTGTTCAGGGGGCCGTAGCTTGGGGACCCCTGGTTTAAAACAATTAAAGAAATACTAAAATTATATATTATGACAATTAAGTATAAGTAGTCATATAAATAATTATAAAAGTATCGATAAATTGAATTAAAAATTATTTTTAGATATTTTCCAACTCCGTTGAAATTTGTCCTTAGTTTTTGTCAACACCGTCAGAAATGAAAAGAATGTAAAAAAATCAGGCATTATTGGGGGGCACCAGAACTTCTGAGGACCCCATGACGTTGTCTTTTCTCTTCCTTTGCTAGGAGGGCTAGTTAGCTCCGGTTAGCTTAAGTTATTCTTTAGTTTTTTCTTCTGTTTTATTCCTAAGTTGTTTGTCACAACCATGATGTGTCAACTCCATAACTGACAATTTACAAAACTTTGATGAAATTTTGCGAAATAAAAGCTTAATTTTGGTATAATGTAAAGATTTCATGGACCTGACGAGCTACAATATGGCCTCCTTCAGAGTAACATCGTATAAATTGAGGTAGTTTGGCATTTCGTCAACTCCGTCAGATGTCAACTCCGTCAGAGTTTTTCTGACTCTTTCAGTAAAATTGTTGTCAAATCTCACTTAATTGTGCAACTAATTCATTTTAATGTATTTTACATGAATTGCATTACTTCACATGTACCAAGTTTTTCATTTTACTCACTAGTTTGTCACCACCTTCAGTTCTGTGTCAACTCCGTCATGCACTGTCAACTCCATCAGATGGACTTTTTCTTGTTTTTTGTTTTAAATAATATTTATTTTATTTCTTGAGAAGCATTTGTCTGTAAATTGAGTAAAAATATCACTAATGGGGTATTTTAAAAATCATTTTAGATTTATTTTTGTCAGATGGTGATGACAAAGTTTTGGGTCAGGTCGATTAAAAATGTAATTTTTTTTAAAAAATTCGCAACTGGGAGCCTGTACCTTAGCATCTTCATCTTCTAAACATTATTTGTCATATTTGCATACGTAAGGTTGAGAAATAATAAAAAAAAAATGGGAAAATTAAAACCCATTTTAATTTTAGTTTAGTGATTCTCAAGAATCACTAAACAATTTAATTACTTATTTTCGTCATAACTTGTTGCGTATACTGACAACTACACTGACGGTCGGACTTCTTAATGCGCATGCGCTGGCATGGTACTCACTGCATGTATGCTATTCTGACAGCGTATGGCTATGTGATAGAACACCGGCTATATCTGTCAGACACGTCATTACCATAAGATTTCATTTAATCAACAACATAGAATCATGACGTAGATCGTCATACACTTTGTTATTAACAGTTGTATGGCATCCTGACTTAGCGGTTAAATGAGTTTTAAACGGGCGTGTGTTGTAGCTTACTCCAGCAGCAGCCAGACCCTGCTTTAAATACACTTTGAAACCATGACAAGACATGTATCTATATAGTTATCATTGAAAACAATTTAATGACTTATGTTCATCATAACTTGCTGAGTATGGTGAACTGACAACTCCTCTGACGGTCGGATTTCTTAATGCTTAATGCAGTGGTTCCCAAACTTTTTCTTCTGCGCCCCCCCAGTGGTTTCCAAACATTTTCTGCGCCCCCCCTATGGATTACAAATGGCTGTCTGGTTGAAACGACGCGTGTGACGGGGGAGGGGAGGCGGGCATCGACTTTTTTGGGGGCAAAATGAATGTACGTAGCTGAAAATAGACACCAACATCGGTAGCCTACAAGGTACTTGTTAAGCTTAAGGTTCTGTATTGATATTAGCTAGTCATCTTTTAGCTAACATTACCTGCATCCAACAGCTTTACTCAACTCAGTCGGTTAGTTTGGAGGGAAAAACTGTGAAAAGTTCTTTGCATTTTGCTGGTTTGCTGCCATGATTCTAACACAAACCTACGTAGCTCCGCCCAGCAGCAGCAGGTCTCCTTCACAGGTGGAAACCCAGCGCGAGCGTCGTAGCGCTCATGTTGCGTTTAAAGGCGGCTCGGAAAAACAGGTTACAACATGTTAACAACGGATTAAACAGTTTTAACTGCTGATAAAAGTGACAGAGGCATGGGCGTAGGTTTGGGTAGGGACGGTAGGGACATGTCCCGACCAATATTCACGGGATATGAAAAAGTCCCGACCAATTTTTGCCATATTGGCTCAAAGAACGTGGATCTACGATCTTTGATTAGCAGCAACAGGCGGTGCGCGGAACGGAAGCTTCTTAGTTTGACATTTATTATGAGCCTCCGAGACCGTGTCGGAACGGTGCTGTCGGGGGGGGGGGGGGGGGGCTGGGGGGGGGAGTCAGTTGAATCGTCGGACGTTCTTTGATTAGCTGCAAAAGGCGGCGGCTAGCTGGGCACACGCGTCTCCTTCTGAGTCTCCGAGACCATGTCGCCACCAAAAAAGAAAAGGACAGACATTAGAAGTTATTTCGCTACGTCGGCTGTAAGTACAGTGAGTGGACCCATAAGTTAGATATCTATCACGCAACGCATTTGTTGTAAAGTCCGGTGTTTAGTAAGGTCAGCACTGAATGTGAGGTAGAATAGGTCTGTTAATTATGTAATATTTTTTCTTTTTTATTTTATTATTGATTTCTTCTTATCTGCAATTGTGTTTGCTGTATCCAGAGGATATTTCTTTTGATATTACTTGTAACGTTTGCTGAATTTTGTAAAGGAAAAAGTAAAGTGTTCTTGAACTGATCTGCTGAGTATGACTGTATCTGGTTGTATACACAAGATGTATGATATGGTTATGGTTGGGGGGAGGGGGTTATTAAGCCAATGTGGTTTCCCCCCCCCTTCTCAAAAATGTTCGGTGCTCTTGGGCATTTCACTGTCCTGCGGGGGGAGGGGTGTCAAGGTCCCCACCAAAACTTAGACCGAACCTACGCCCTTGGACAGAGGACACAGATATGGGAAGTGTGGAAGACCCTACTGTATCAAATTGACATAGGAATAACAGAGAGTTGGCCATTCTAAGGTAAAAACCCAGCGCATACAGTGTTCATGTTTTTTTGTTTTTTTTCATCCAGACAGCTTCCCGCGCCCCCCCTGTAATGACACGGCGCCCCACAGTTTGGGAACCTCTGGCTTAATGCATGTATGCTATCCTGACAGCGTATGGCTATCTGATAGAACAACGGCTCTCAGTAAGTGACACTCCAGTCCTATCTAATAAGTAAAGAGCCGTGGAGAAGAATCGACTGTTTCTGAATGTCACCTCACTATATTGCAGACTTTTGGACATAGCGTTGTCCCATATATGCGACAAGTCAGTCAACACCTCCGCACAATAATTCAGCACAGTGAGTGATAACATTTTTCATCACAATTCTTATGTGTCTCTGTACAGCTAGCTTTGCTAACATCATGTCAACGGAGCTTACCTTCTTTGAGCTACTTTTCTAAGTGACGAAAAAAGTTAGACGTTGTCCCCACCGTCTGTGAAAGCGAAGCGCTGCTGAGTTAGCTGTGGCCATCGGATTTCTTACTATTTATGCAGCGCTATTCTATTACTGACGATTAGACAAACATTTTCTGCCGCGTGTCCTGGAGCGCCGCGCGAGTGAAAGGTGGGGAGGGGAGGGGGAGGGAGAGTAAAAGGTGGGGAGGGGAGGGGGGAGTAACAGAAACACGTAGTTGCTTGGATTGTAATTGGTGCGTTTTGCATCCTCTGAAAACAAAGATGTTAACAAATAAACTGGACAGTATGCTGTACGTTTAGTGATATTTTCACAGTTGCGGTCTCGACTGGTCTTGAAATAAAATGCCGAGTCCTCAGCACCCGAGACCGAGACAAGACCGAGACCAAATGCAGTCGAGTCCGAGACAAGACCGAGACCATCAAAAAATGGTCTTAAGACCGGTCTTAAGACCAAGACCAACTTCGAGTACCACAACACTGCTTGCTGCCTAGAGAGAAAAGATGGGATTTACAGCTCTTTGAAGTGAACCTGTTCTCGTTCAATTTAAAAGAACCCGTTTTAATGATTGTTTGCAAGAATCTAGCATTAGGCAAAATAAAGATCCACTAACTAATAAAGATCCACTTACTATTACAAACAATTTGGAGAGAGTAGTTAACCTATATGCTAGGTTTAGAGAGATGGAGGAAGCCGGAGTATCCTGAGAACAAACCAATGCAGAGCAACCCCAGGTTTGAAACAGGAACCTTCGGGCTACAGGATGACAATCAGTCAAGTGTATTTGTATGGCACATTTTGGCAACAAGGCAATTCAAAAAGCTTTACATCATAAAAATACAAAAATAAAATAATAAAACCCACCATGGAGTCAATAATTGAGAAACCAGTAACAAACATTACATTTTGATGAGTGCCATTGTCAAACTCATCAATACACATTAAATGTTGGTCAATGTTCCAGTGACTGTGAATCAAAGGAAACTCGGACAAGTGAAATTCTAGCCTAGATTTAAAGGAACTCAGTGTTTCAGCTGTTTTGCCGTTTTCTGGAAGTTGTTCCAGATTTGTGGTGCATAGAAGCTGAACGCTGCCTCTTCATGTTTGGTTCTGGGGATGCAGAGCAGACCTGAACCAGAAGACCTGAGAAGTCTGGAAGGTTGATACAACAGCAGATCTTTAATGTATTGTGGTGCTAAGCCATTCAGTGATTTATAAACTAACAAATGCATTTTCAAGTGTATTTTCTGATCTACAGGGAGCCAGTGGAAGGACTTTAGAGCACATCACCCAGAATCAGAAACTGGGTGATGTGCTCTATCTTCCTGGTTTTAGTGAGAACGTCAGCAGCAGCGTTCTGGATCAGTTGTAGCTGGAGGACTGGTTTTTTAGGCAGACCTGTGAAGACACTGTTGCAGTGTTGTCACAGACAAAACATTTTGTGATTGTAGCTATTTTGCTAAGTGAGTCATGGAGATAGACTTTTAAAGACATCAGAGAAATGATAGATTGCAGAGTCCTAAGAAATATTCACACCCTTATTGATAATCAAGTCTAGAGTGTGTCCTCAGTCGTGGGTTTGAGGTGTACCATGTTGAGTCAGACCAAAATTTTCAAGAATATCACATAACGTTTTTGTCCCTCTGCTTTTGGGCTTGTCAACATGGATGTTGAAATTTCCTACAGTTATTAAATAGTCATAATCAATGCATAGCTGTTAAAAGGCTAATTAAAGTCAATGAAGAAATTTTCCACATACTTTTGTGTCTTGTACAGTTAGTGTCTACAAACTACCACCTGTTTTTGAGAGAGCTCGTTTATGGCCTTCTACCTCAATTCCCAGGTATCCAAAAGAGTTGAACTGGTCTAAGAAAACCTTTTTAGTGAATTATGCAGTATGGCAGCAACCCCTCCTCCTCTTTATGTTTTCTGTTCTCACTTGAAAAAATTTAATTAGGATCCATTGATTTAATTAGTGTAGGTGATTCATTATTTTCATTCAACCATGTTTCTGTCAGAAACACAACATCAATATTATTCTCAGTGATGTTTTCATTAACTAATAATCATTTTGCTGATAGTAGTCTTATATTTAGCAGAGCCAGTTTAAGTGATTTGGTGGCAGATAGTTCATTAATTTCAGGTTGCTTTAGACAGGGTAGGAGTCTGAGGTTTGATTTTAGATCACTGCATTTAGGTTTTCTGTTTTTTGTTAATTTTCTGATAGTGATCTGGACAGGCACTGTTCTGCATGGTGCTGCTGAAGGGGCCAGATGCATTCTGGAGGAAGATGGGTGTAAAGCAACTATCTGGAACCCAGTCTCAGACCTCTGAATGGTGGATGCTCTGGGGAATCAGAAACAGGTGGTTTTGATGAAGTAAAGTCTCTATGTGAGCACTAAGAACAGAGGTACCAAGCAGAGCGTTATTGTTCATTTTTTATGTGAATTTAAGAAACTCAGGTTCAGAAGGTACATTTCTTCTGAGATGTCTTGGGACTTTTAACAAAGGAGTGAGGGAACTGACGAAGGGTTAAGAGGGATGGGAGGACAACCTCCCACTCCATCTGATGTTTTGAACATTTTATCCGCAGATTTAAGATACTCAAGTCCAGGTGAAGACATTTTTTCTGAGGACATGAGACGTTCAAAGGACTGTAGTGGGAGGAGATCCGTCTCCAGTTGACGTTTTGTCAGTGTCTTTAGGATGCAACACACGGAGGGTTCCATCCTAATCAAATGTCCTTGAGCCTGTTCTTCTGAAGTGGTCATCACATTGTTGTTCTTGTTGATAAAATGAAAAAGGTTTGCAGTAAGTAGCTTTGTCCCATGTTCATTAAAATAGTGTCCGCCTCGTCCGAAGAGATGATGACACTTCATGGAGATCCTGTGGTTGTCAATGAAGGTCAGTGAGCTGGCAGCGCAGGTTTTTATGAGACTTTTGTCAATCAATCATGTGTTGATCTCATGACTTGATGTTTGAAGGTGAGGTTTCCTCGTAGTGTCCTGTTGAAGTGCAGTGAATCTGTTTTTCAGTGGAATTCCCGTGTGTCATCAGAGTGTTGTGGCTCAGGCTGGTCACTTTTTCCTTGGAAGCTGAATCTGTGGAATTGTTTGGGTTTCAGCTGCTTGTTTATTTTCCTTTGGTGAAGCAGGTGTTGATGTTGAATGTGGAGCAGGTGTTGATGTTGAATGTGGAGCAGGTGTTGATGTTGAATGTGGAGCAGGTGTTGATGTTGAATGTGGAGCAGGTGTTGATGTTGAATGTGGAGCAGGTGTTGATGACGGGGGGATACTTTGGCTCAGAGCTGGCCACTCTGATTTGTTTAAGTGAGAGATTCTTCTGCTTAGTTGTCTCGTAAGATTAAAAGTGTGAGACTGTTTTTTCAGTTTAGCTCCCAGAGAGTTCCAAGGTGAGCTGCTTGGTGAGGTGCATGTGATCTGTTTTTAACAAGAGTTGCTTCATTTCCAGAAGCAGCAGTTATCTCGATATTCACTTCCAGCTGCTGAATCTTCTGTTCTACTGACTTTGTATAATAATGAGCTGGTCATTGTTTTGCGTCATTAGTTGGGTTGAACCTGGATTAATCTTGATTCATCTACTGGTATTTGTCTCCAGTAGATGAATCTTTATTTCTACTGATTGAAGTCTTTGTATAATATTGCTGATATCTCTGGTGTGTGCCAGAGGCATCTTGCTCTGGTTCAGCTTGGAAGTAGAAAAACGAAAGTAGTGATCCAGTTATGAGGTTGATATAACAGTAACTATAAAAACTGAATATATAAAATAACTTTAACAGGCAAAACTATTAATTAGGTTGAGGGAGAGTAGGATAAGCTCCTTCAGCTGTCACTGATACAGTCCTCACGGTTGCTCCACAGTGGAATGAGACTTTTCTCATTCAAGGTCTAAAACTTCATTCAGATGCTGCTGCATTTGCTTCTGTTCAAACTTATATTGCCATACTCTTATTTTTTATTGTTCTAAGTCTTGGTGGGATATTTCAATTAAAAATGAAGAACAAAACTTACAAAAGTAACAGGGAACACAGAGAGTCAAAACAGAGCAAAAAAAGGAATCCAGGAAACAAAGACAACAGGGAAGTGACAGGAAAATAACAAGGTTATATCCTGTTATATCCCCGTTGTAACAGGGGATATGTTTTTCCTGTCACCTAAGAGTGAGAGGGAAAAAATGGTATACAAGTACTGGGAGAGTGAATGCTGGAACAATAGACCTGGCTGATTGACTAACGGAGAGGAAAGAGCCAAAGGCAGGCTGATGAGAGAGCGAGAGAAAGTAGCACAGGGGATGAGGAAATGAATCTAACAAACATAGGAAACATAATTAAACTAGAGTAACTAAGAATAACTAGATTCAATAAATAAACATAAAGTAAGAAATGACTGAACTAAAGAAAACAAGAACAGGACTGATCAAATCAAAATGAGAAACTAACCGAATAAAAGTAGAATCATTAAATCCAACTCCAAAACAACAACAATTCTAATACTTTAGAGTCCTATTTCCAAATTTTAGAGACGAATATTACACACAATTCATCACTGCATGTGATGTTTTGAATTAAAAGGAGACAATATGGCAATGTTTGGGTTTTGTTTTGTCTTTTTTGAAAATGCAAAGAAAATAGTACAGCAAGGCACAATCAGACAATCAGGAACAATACAGTTTGATATAATAAACTCAACAGACAAAAAATGCCCACACAAACTAACTGACAGGAAAGTAAAACAGAAAATGTTACAAATGTAAGAGTAATTTCAGATCTTAATTTAAACTATTAACATATTGGTATAAAGATCAGGCTTTTGTGTTGTTGCCACATTTAAGCATTTCCTTAAATAAAATTATTTAACTTAAAACATTTTTACAAATGGATGAATACATTTGTGAATACAAAACCAGAAAAAAATATGGCTTTGCGATCTGGCATATTTTTATTTTTGTTTGGTTTTTAAACAAAAAAAAACAAACAAAGGATTTAAATGTTAGCCAGATGATTTTATTGTTAATATCATAATTTGGCCCTTCATCCCCTGTTAGTTTTATTTATATCAAAACTTAAAAGCAGAATAGATTTCATACAAGATCCAGTTTTGAAAGTCTTTCTCTAAAAATATTAATGAATTTGCAGTTGAAAAAAACACTTTCTGTTGTCTCAACATCTCAGCCACAAGACTCACAGAAATTGGTATTTATATTAAATTTCTGAATGTGCCCTCTGTGATCTGTGTCAGAGCTCTGAGTCATGGCTGTCGCTGTGTGGAGCTGGACTGTTGGGATGGAGACGGAGGAGAACCTGTCATCTATCACGGTCACACGCTCACATCCAAAGTGCCCTTTGTGGAGGTGATCAAGACCATCAACGAGTACGCCTTTAAGGTGAGGACCTCAACATCCACCCATATCTCAACTTCCTGCTCGCCATCCATTACACTGCTGCGATTTATTCTCCATAGATATACAGAATCTATGTGCGGACTAAATAGAGTAGGTAGACAATAAACAGTTTCTGTCCAAGAGCTGTTGTTGTCCTGAATGCTGCTAATTCATCCTGATCATCATGCTCTGAACATCCCTGTTGTTTCTCTGTGTTTTTACTGTATATTTTTAGATTTATTTAAATGTAATTATTTATTTATTTGCACTGCCTTTGAGAGTTGTTATTCTTTACATTTTGTTGTGCTTTCTTGCACAATGACAATAAAATAATTCTGATTCTGAAACAGAGCAGTCTTTATTTAACTTACTTAAATAGATAAGTTTCTAAAATATTTATTTCATATACAAATATTTGCTGACCTCTGACCTGTTGAGGTAGTTCTGACTGTTTGTGGTGATTGGGCTCCCCCAGGCGTCTCCCTACCCTCTGATCCTGTCTCTGGAGAATCACTGCTCCATGGAGCAGCAGGCTGTGATGGCTCGACACCTCAAAGCCATCCTGGGGGACAAGCTGCTCCTGAAGCCCCTCTTTGGGCTGAAATCATCTTCTTTGCCAAGTCCAGAGGTAGATAAACTAACTGAAAAGAAGCTTATTTCATTTGTGTTAAAGGTCAGAAGTTGTACAGAGTGACATTTGTACTTTCTGGAAGTCCAAAAAGATTGAAAATTAATTTGTTGACATCTAATAGTAAAGTTAAAGGGAAGAATATTTATTTTCTGAAGGTCACTGCTGTTGAAAGTTGATGTGGAATGTTGGTTGGATGTGCAGGATCTGAAGGGTAAAATCCTGGTGAAGGGTAAGAAGGAGAAGATGGTGGAAGAATATCTGTCCAGTTCTTCAGACTTGGACTCATCAGAAGAGGAAGGCAGCTGTGGAAAGTCCTCTGGAAAGAAAGACAAGAAGGTGGTATAGCACCAGCGGTTCCCCTTCAGTAGTCTTTAACTCTGATTTGGTCACAGACTTTTTCATTTTACTTATTAAATTACTTATTTATTTACTTATTAAAAGGTGAATTAGGAGTGAGCATTTTTAATAATGCGATAAATGTTTGTGGCCCTAGCCAGGAGTATCCAGGCTGAGTCTGGAGCTGTCAGAGCTGGTGGTGTACACTCGCAGTGTTCCCTTTAAAAGCTTTGAACATGCTGCCAAGAATCCGTCAACTGACATGTGTTCATTCTCTGAGAGTGAAGCCCTCAGGCTCATCAAGGACTCAGGTAGGATTTATGTTCAAAACCTGTAGATCATGACAACCAGAGTCTGTTCTTAGCTTACATGTAAACCAATGGTCTCAAAGTCCTACAACCTCTAGACATACCCATTTCCTATACATTTGAGTTAAATGGCTAAACTGCCTCCCTAGAATGTAGTCAGGCTCTGCAGAGATCTGCTACTAATCATATCATCAATATCATATTGGAGCCGGGTGTGCTGAACCAGACACACAACTAAAAGTTTGGAGAGACCGGTCCTTGAGGACAAGAGTTTGAGACCACTGAGCAAAGAGTGTCAACTAAGAGAGTGTTCCTTGTCCTGCTGGTGCAGGGATGCATTTTGTACGTCTCAACTGTCACCAGATCAGCAGGATCTACCCATCAGGCCAACGCCTTCAGTCATCCAACTACAACCCTCAGGAGATGTGGAACGCTGGCTGTCAAATTGGTAAGAGCAACTGTCAGGGACCAGACAGTACAAAGTGCAGAACACAGGTGTTGAATTCAAAAAAGGTGGGTTTTTATTTACCCAAAAAAATATGAACAAAGGTTAACATAACAATTCAACAGGCATGCCAATAAAAGAGGTCACCATAAATTACTAGACTCAAGACATAACTGACAAAACAACAAACTGACCTATCTGAAATGACACAGAAGGGGATTTAAATACTGGTTTAGCTAAACCATGTGGACACAATAGGGGAAAACAAAATGGCTGCCACCTGGCAATACAAACCATGAAATAAACCCAAAAAATGGATTCACTATGCAAAAATCTATGTTAAAGCTAAAATTAGATAGAATGTCAGCTTAAATCAGGGGTGTCCAAATTTTTTGCAAAGGGGGCCAGATTTGGTGTGCTAAAAACCACGTCCGACCTTGGTGGACGTTCTTTACATAGAACAAAAATATATTTAAACAAATTTCAGCAAGCCATTCTGTGTTTCACATTTGCTTTTTTATTTTAATTTCAGCGATCTAAAGCATGTATTTTGGTTCATTTGAAACAGGCATGTCATATGCAATTGAATATTCACTTAACTTTTTTAACTAACTTTTTTCTAACAGTTAAACACAAGTAATTGTACTCTTGAGTGCAAATTACATTTGAAACATAAAAAAATATGCCACCATAGTAGTTCAATATTTACAGAATTTCTAAATAAAATAGATTTCGTTAATGTTAGATAACATGCTAATAATAAATACTAATGAGACCATTTTATAAAATAATCAGCTGCTTTACAGAAATGAGCTAGTAATAGTAATATCAACAAGTGCAGGGCTCATTTGAAATATGATATATTAGTAACTATAAATGTTGATTAGATTTTTAAAAGTTTATTATTCTGGAGTGAAAACTGAAAACTTGTCTGAATTTATGACCGATTTTGATCTTAAATAAACATAATTTCTTCAGAGACTTATTGTAAATGACAAATGACTTGTCTGCATTAATGTGATGGGTGATACTGAGATCTGGACTGCAGCACACAGGCCAGGTCTGGCGCAGAATCAGTGGTATTGATGCGCAAGATGTCTGTAAGTGAGAGTCCGTTAGCCGTGTCCTCGCACGGCTCTTATTTAAGTTAATAACCGAGAATGTCTTCTCACACAAATACGTCGACCCAAACAAGCTTAGCATTTTCTTACCAAATGCTCAAATCTCTCGAAACCCGTCCTTAAAAACCCGTCGGTAAAAGTTGGCAAGAGAAAGCTGCTGGTACCGACCGCGGCTCTCTGCGTCACTCTGCAGCTCAATGAGCTCCAGCTGCAAATGGCCTGAGTCACACGGCCCTCTAGTGGGTAAACGAGGAACAGCGTTTAGTGTGTAAGCTACGCCATATGCAGGTAACAGTACTGCTGCCCAATGTATTAATTCTACGTGCGGGCCAGACGTTATTGATTTTATGACAGAGGCTGCGGGCCGGATGAAATTTCACCACGGGCCGCATTTGACCCCCGGGCCGGACTTTGGACATGTCTGGCTTAAATGCTATCACTATTATGTTGCACTAGCATGTAAGCCAACAGTAGACATCATTTAGTATGATGTCTAACAATAGCACATTAGGTATTAGGTATGATTCATAGAAACATGTTCAACTGGAAATTAAATATCACCTGTACAACACAAATGATATTAGGTGTTATAATTCTCAATTGTGCCACAGGACAGAGCTAAAAGAATGCCTACTCCATGTATTATGCTTACAACATCCTATATGAAGAAGTCTATGAAACTACTTTTTAAAACTAATCACTGTTGTCCAATTGTTGGAACAGCAGTAGAAGTGCAAGACAAAAAAATGACTCCTGTTTCTTTTTAAAAATTAGCCTAGTCTTCCATTAGTCATAAGAAATTCTCCTAACAACCTGATGAAGTATATAGGAATGGTTAGATTAACTGCCATTCTTACCTTTAAAGACCTGCCTATGGAGGACCAAAACTGACATAAGAAATATAAGCATAAGTATATATTTAGTATTTCCTTGTCCTTACACATGAGTTTCCGTCAAGAAATGTATATATTTTCCTTTTCATTTCCCCTAAACATGTTTTTGTCAAGAAAAGTAAATATTTTGTTTTGTCTTTTCCTTATACAAGCCCTCGTTCTTTTGTCACTGCCTCCTCTCCCTTTTTTTAGTTTTCCGTGTGCATCTTTAAGTTAATGAGAAGAGCTGCCTTCTATGTCCAGCTCCTCTACTATTGGTCAATAGAGCTTTGGAACTGACGTCACTGCGTCAGATTTTGTGGGGTGTTTAGGTCTCGTGCAGTCACTCAGTGCCATCTTTACAGACCACAGACCAAAACAAACTTTATCCCGGTGGTTTTACTGCGTTACTGACTACAGTGAAGTTAGTTTCCAGTTGGATATTGGATATTGGGTATTCGATATTGGATATTCCAATATCCACCGAGCAAGCAGCTTGAATCGGATCAAGGTTGATCCGATTCATGAACGCTAATTTCTGCCAGCCGTTCTCTAGCTCCCTCTTCAGCACTCGGAGGTTCACTTAGGGACTGTCAACAAATTTCCGAACCAAACACTCCTGTCAAACAAATGTTAATAAATGCCTTGCCTTGTGACCAACTGATACAAAAAAGTGGTAATTTATGCTTTTACATGAGACACACTACCCTCTATTAAAATGTCAAGTCATATTCAATATTTTACATTTTAATCTTAAATAATATTGTTTTCTTCAGTAGCTTCCATATGTGTGCCACATTGACTAGAAATCAGTGTGTAATTGTTGTACTAAACTGTATATATGAAGGACATGTATTTTTATTCCATTTTAACTATGGTAATTATTTTTTTTATTAAAGATTTTTTTGGCTGTAGTGGCCTTTATTTGATAGTTAATTGATGGGAAGGTGGGTAATGAGAGAAGGGGGAAGACATGCAGCAAGGGCCACCAAGGCTGGGAATTGAACCTGCAACAGCTGCATCGAAGACTAAGGCCTCCATATGTGGGTTGTGCTTAACCCCTGCGCCACCACAGCACGCCCCTAATTTTAAATTTTTGTTATCTATTTTTTTGTTTAAATTTAGTATTTCTCTTCAATAGCTTCTAGGTCAAAATCAGTGTGAAATTGTTCTACCAGTCTGTTTTTATTCAATTTGACCGTTTTATTCCCTGTCGATACCCAGCTCTACATTACCATGTCACCAGGTGACTCTGAACCCCTCCAGTCACTGAACAGATGCTTAAAACAGATAAATGTTCCAAAACTTTCTGCAGCTGAACAGAAACAAAACTGAAGTTATTATCTTTCGACCTAAAGAGGAACAATCTAGAGTTATAGATCTAGAGTTGTAGATCTATAATTAATGATGGACTCTGACTTGAACCTTCAGAGCCATATAAAGACAGTCACAAAGTTGGCCTTCTATCACCTGAAGAACATCTCCAAGATTAGAGGGACTGATGTCTCAGTGAGATCTAGAGAAACTCATCCATGCGTTTATCTTTAGTCGCATTAAATTACTGCTGCATAATGGTCCAGTGAAGACACTGCAACAGTGTCTTCACAGGTCTGTCCAACAAATCCATCAAACAGCTGCAGCTGATCCAGAACGCTGCTGCTGCTGTTCTCACTAAAACCAGGAAGATAGTCCTCGCACGCACAAGTGACATCCCTTTCCTAATCCACGGGGTTCCATATGATGTTGGTCCACCTTTGCAGCTAGAACAGCTTAATCTCTTCTGGGAAGGCTGTTCACATGGTTTAGGAATATGTTTAAGGGTTATTTTTGACCATTCTTCCAGAAGCGCATTTGTGAGGTCACATACTGATAACTGATTGATTGATAACACTTGAACTCTATCAAGTGGTCCCCGAACTTGATAGAGTTCATAGATCCCAATGCGCTTCACACTACATTCAGTCATTCCACCCACCCATTCACACACTGATGGACCATTATGCAGCAGGCAAGGCGGGGGAAGTGGCTTCCCAAGGACACAACAACAGTAACGGACAGAGTGGGGATTGACGTGCTAAATTTTCTCTCTCTCTCTCTCTTTCTCTCTCTCTCTCTCTTTCTCTCTCACTTTCTCTCCCACTTTTTCTTTCTCTCTCTCTGTGATGTAAAGAAATGCACCAGCCCATTGGGAAAATGCCTGGTAGTTCAGCCACACATTAATCTAATCTAGCAGAGTAATGAATGTGTTCCTCAATAAGCATGTTCTCTCATAGCTCACCCCCTAGTGGACAACTCTTGATACTGCTGTGATGTGTCCTCTAGTTGCTCTAAATTTCCAGACGTCCGGTGAGCCGATGGATCTAAATCAAGGCCGGTTTTTGCAGAATGGTCTTTGTGGATTTGTCCTAAAGCCCCCTTTCATGAGACAGCCCAGCACCTCCTTCAACCCAGAGAATGTTGGAGGTGGTCCAGGCCACAGACCCCTGCTGCTCACTGTTCGGGTAAGGTGGAACCAGTGTTGTGTTCAAGACCACATAACCCGAGACCAAGACAAGACCAAGACTTTTAGGGTCCGAGACCAAGTCAAGACCAAGACCGAGGAAAGTCGAGACCGAGTCAAGACCAAGACCAGCGGCCGTGCTACATGACACAATAAAATGTAAAATATGATCGAAATTGCTTCTCAGAATAATCTGAAAGATCCATATCCCCATAAAAACACCTAGATAATAAATACTTAACACATTTTACCAATATTAAATATTCCATTTCTGTGTTACAATGTGTGATGGTCTCGTGCCATCCCTAAAAACATAACACCCTGGGAATTTGCCCATATTGCTCATATAAGAATCCACCACTGTTGCACCATTAAACATAGCAATTGAGGCAATGCCCTGACGGTAAATAACGCTCAACTATGAACACTGACCAAGGAGCAACAAGCAAGAAGTAACCAAACAGAAGGCGCTCATCGGGACTGTTTTCACTCTCTCTCCCAGTACATGAAGCCAGGTAGTCTGACACCATGGCAGACATTACAGCTGCCACTTTGAACAAAAACAAAGAGCAATGTGCATGCTCTTCGTGCTCTTTCGTTCTTGTGTTTTAGTTATTTGTTAATTTAAATATCAACGTACATAATTAAATAATGATGCAGTGTACACAGAGCATTACTAGAACAAAGAACGGGTGTTCTGTCAGGTCAGATCGTCATACAAACTCACGGTGTTCTGTCAGATCAGCATACGTTGTCAGATAGTCGTACGCTTAGCTCAGACATGCATACGCTGTCATTACCATATGATTTTATTAATCAGCAACATAGAATCATGACGTAGATCATCATACACTTGGTTAACAGTTGTATGGCATCCAGCTGCAGCCAGACCTACTTTAAATACACTTTGAAACCACGACAACGCATGTATATCTATCTAGTTATCATATTATGTCATATTATAAACAATTTAATGACTTATTTTCGTCATAACTTGTTGCATATGCTGAACTGACAACTCCACTGACGGTCGGACTTCTTAAGGCGCATGCGCAGGCATGGTACTCACTGCATGTATGCTAGGAACATAGAATCATGACGTAGATCTGTTATTAACAGTTGTATGGCATCCTGACTTAGCGGTTAAGTGAGTTTTACACAGGCGTGTGTTGTAGCTGACTTCAGCTGCAGCCAGACCTGCTTTAAATACACTTTGCAACCATGACAACACATGTATATCTATATAGTTATCATTGAAAACAATTTAATGACTTATTTTCGTCATAACTTGCTGCATATGGTGAACTGACAACTCCTCTGACGGTCGGACTTCTTAATGCGCATGCGCAGGCATAGTACTCACTGCAGGTATGCTATTCTGACAGCGTATGGTAATCTGATAGAACAACGGCTCTCAGTGAGTGACACTCCAGTCCTATCTAATAAATAAAGAGCCGTGGAGAAGAATCGACTGTTTCTGAATGTCACATCACTATATTGCAGACTTTTGGACATAGCGTTGTCCTATATATGCGACAAGTCAGTCAACATCTCCGCACAATAACTCAGACAGTGACTTTTTTTCATCACAATGCTTATGTGTCTCTGTACAGCTAGCTTTGCTAACATCACGTTAACGGAGCTTACCTTCTTTGAGCTACTTTTCTAAGTGACGAAAATAGTTAGACGTTGTCCCCATCGTCTCTGAAAGCGAAGCGCTGCTGAGACGATGGGCCATCGGATTTCTTACTATTTCTTACTATTTATGCAGCGCTATTATATTACTGACGATTAGACAAACATTTTCTGCCGCTGAGAGAAAACCACTGCGCATGTCCTGGAGTGCTGCGTGCGAGTGAAAGGTGGGGAGGGGTTGGGGAAGGGGAGAGACACGTAGTTGCTTGGATTTTAATTGGTGCGTTTTGCATCCACTGAAAACAAAGATGTTAACAAATAAACTGGACAGTATGCTGCACGTTTAGTGATATTTTCACAGTTGCGGTCTCTACTGGTCTTGAAATAAAATGCCGAGTCCTCAGAGCCCAAGACCGAGACAAGACCGAGACCAAATGCGGTCGAGTCCGAGACGAGACCGAGACCATCAGAAAACGGTCTTAAGACCGGACTCGAGACCAAGACCGATCTCGAGTACCACAACACTGGGTGGAACATTATTATTTCATGAACATATGTAAAAATAGAACTGTAAGCTTTATTCTGCTGATGATAAGTTTATTTAAATGCAGCAGCTTTCTGTTCTGTACTTTATTTTTCTACTCAGATTTTCCATTTCGGATGCAGAACCTGACTAGATCATTTTTTTCTGTCCCTATTCATAAAGCTCTAGCACTTTCTTTTTACCATCATTGCAAATATTTATATTGGCTAGGACACTTGTAATTCAGAGGAGTTTTCTGATGTAATAAATATAAAATGATTTTAAAAGTAATGAAGTCTAGATGACCACTTCCATTCTTCATTTGTATCTTCTCTGTTGTTTTGGTGCTGAAGGTTATTTCAGCTCAGCAGCTACCTAAACCTGAGTGGGACAAACCCAGCTCCATAGTGGACCCTCAGGTGTGGGTGGAGATCCATGGAGTTCCCATTGACAACATTAAGAAGAAAACTCATCATGTGGACAACAATGGTACCAACAGTGAATGAGAGTGTCCAACTGCAGGAACACGCTACATGTTTGACTGACTATTGTTGGTTTTAGGCTTCAACCCACGCTGGGACTGTACGTTTAACTTCACCGTTCACGTACCTGACCTGACTCTGGTCCGCTTCGTAGTGGAGGATCATGACTATACCTCTAGTAACGACTTCTTGGGGCAGTTTACACTACCTTTCACCAGTCTTCGCACAGGTGCGTGTGTGCACATGTACAATATTTTGCCAAACCTATTTGCTCATCTGCCTTGACTCACAAGGTCACATCCCTTTCCATTAGGAAAAGGGATGTGACCATAGAGTTCAATATGACGTTTGTTCACCTATGCAGCTAGAACAACTTCATCTCTTCTGTGAAGGCTGTTCTCAAGGAGTGTGTTTAAGGGGATTTTTGACCATTCTTCCAGAAGCGTGTTTGTGAGGTCACATAGTGATGATGGATGAGAAGGCCTGACTTCTCATCCATCAGAGTCTGATTCTCTCCACTCTGATTCATCCCACAGGTGTTCTATAGGGTTGCGGTAAGGACTCTGTGCAGTCCAGTCAAGTTCATCAACAATAGACTCTCCATCCATGTCTTTATGGACCTTACTTTGTGCTCAGGTTCACAGTCATGTTGGAAGAGCTCCAAACTTTACCACTGCATACAACACTTTGTATTGCACTTGGTGATGTATGACATGGATGCAGCTGCTCCACCATGGAAACCCATGGAGGAGCACCCTGTCACAGTTACACACTGGAATTCAGAGCTTCTGAGAGGGAGCCATTCTTTCACAAATGTTTGTAAAAACAGTCTGTATGCCAAGGTGCTTCATTTTATACACCTGTGGCCATGAAAGTGATTGGAACATCTGATTCTAATAATTTGGATGGGTGAGCAAATAATTTTGTCAATATAGTGTACTTTAAAATGGAGGCTTGAAGCATAGACATGCTAAGGGTTCCCAGGTTGTGAGCCTAACTGTATCTTGACTGTGTCTCTTGTCTGCAGGTTATCGCCATGTGCGCCTGCTGAAGCTGGACGGCTCCAGCCTCTCTCCTGCCTCTCTCTTCATCCATGTTAAGATCACTCCAGCTTAGTCATCAGCTGAACCTTCAGCTCAATCATAGGTCAAGCCATTAGCTGAACACAACCTCTTCACCCTATTGGAAGTGGGAGGCTTGATCAGTATTTGTGCCTGGATATGATTACAGGATCAGGATCCTGACTGTGTCTTGTGATTAATCCAGGTGGATCCTGTTTATGAGCATTTCTCTTGATTTCTTTTGACACTACGTTGGAAGGTTTTTGAGAAGCATGTGTTCAAATGAATGCCTGTAAAAATCACATTCACTGTGGTTGGTGGATACTTGAATGCCTTCAAGTATCCACCAACCACATCATACATATATCTGGTATGATGTTTGTTTACACTGTTTTATTCCATGAGACAATGATCCAGTCTTGATGTTTTGAAATATGAAGTATTTTTATCTAATCTCAATAGGACTTGAAAATTGTTTACTGTGTTAATTTAATAACACAAAATTTTCTGGAGTAGATATTTATCTAAAACTATAAGTTGTCTTTTTTTGTAATGGCTCTAGATTAGTTTTATTTGGCTGACAGAAATGACTTGTTCAGTTGTAAAGGTCACAGACTTCTGATCTAAATGAACCTAGGATCAATATCAGGTTTTCTTCTTTCTAACCTTGTGTCCAATCATATTTCATTCACTCATTCTTGTCGCTGATTAACTTGATTTATTTTGTTCAGGTTTGTTTGTTGCCTAAAATATTTTCATATATCCCTAAAGTGGTAATACTTTATTTTCAGTTCATCCTGTTTGATTTTCACATGAAATTCTTCTTGTAGAAATGTGCAGCATTCCACTTTATCCTAGCGAACTAGTTTTTTTCTATCAGATATGTGTATTTTGTGCTTATTCGTGTTTTATATACAGGTGCTGGTCATAAAATTAGAATATTGTGATAAAGTTCATTATTTTCCATAATGTCATGATAAAAATTAAATTGTCATATATTTTAGATTCATTGCACACCAACTGAAATATTTCAGGTCTTTTATTGTTTTAATTTTGATGATTTTGGCAAACAGCTCATGAAAACCCAAAATCCCTGTCTCAAAAAATTAGAATATTATGAAAAGGTTCTCTGAACGAGCAATAAAAATAATCATCTGAATCAACAAAGTAACTCTAAACACCTGAAAAAGATTCCTGAGGCCTTTAAAAACTCCCAGCCTGGTTCATTACTCAAAACCGCAATCATGGGTCAGACTGCTGACCTGACTGCTGTCCAGAAGGCCATAACTGACATCCTCAAGCAAGAGGGTGAGAAACAGAAAGAAATTTCTGAACGAATCGGCTGTTTGCAGAGTGTTATATCAAGGCACCTCAGTGGGAAGTCAGTAGGAAGGAAAAAGTGTGGCAGAAAACGCTGCACAACGAGAAGAGGTGACCGGACCCTGAGGAAGATTGTGGAGAAGGGTGTGCAATGAATCTAAAATATATGACAATTTAATTTTTATCATGACATTATGGAAAATAATGAACTTTATCACAATATTCTAATTTTATGACCAGCACCTGTATAAGTACTATAACTATATCTGTTCTTTAAGTCATGTGACTTAAAGAAGGTGACAGAAGAAACATCGTTTGGTCTGCTGTAAATCTGCATGTGAATGTTTCAACAAACTTTCTATCTTATGAATCCTGTCCTTCATTGTCAATATTTTTGTTTGACCATTTCTGTGTTTGAATACACACAATGAAAGACATTCACACAAATGAATGAGTTGATCAGATCTTTGCCCTTTGTTTTTTCTTTCTTCAGATTTTTCCTTCAAGAACAAGACTTCCTATTCATGTTTGAGATTGGTGACATTAAGTATTTCTTTGTTGTTGTTTTTAAGAGCCTTTAAAATAGTTTCATTGGCTACTTTCTCACTTGTTTTCAAGCAAAGACCTTACTGAGTTTTAGAGGAATAATTTATATTTTTGATTGTTTTAAACTTTGCAACTCTGACAGAAATCGTCAAGAGGAAAGGCTCCTAAAGCACCACCTGTATGTCTTTGGAACATTTTAGAAAACCAGTTTTTATCAGTATCTAGTTTTTTACCAGTAGAGTTCCAGAAATACATTTACCATTTCTGTCAGAAGTTACTCTGTTGGACGAAGAAATCCTGTATTTTAGCACCAGCAAGGTTATACCTAAAATGATATTAGCTGAGTTTTAACAAACCATAACTGGATCAAGTGAATGGTGGTGCACACCTGAGCTGCTTATATCATTTTAGGGGGAAAATACAGACCTTAATACTCATCAAGGGGGCTGAAAACAGAAATGAGTGACAATACAGTCAAAATCCAAAGAAAAACAAATTAACCTTCTGAAAACCTAAAAACTTACTGAACTCTGTTTTAGCACATTACAAGAAATACTGACTCATTATAAGCAAAATATAGAACTGCTTGGATCACTGTAAACAGGAACACTAATCTGTAAAAGACAAAAGTAAGATGGAACTACAGCAATTAAAGTAATTTATTGTTGTGTGTAATATTTGATATCAGATGAGTTACTTTCTGTTCCTCTAGACGTTGGTCCTCAAAGATCAATAAATCATCCCTTATTGACTTATTGTGACTTTTATGCAGCTGTTTGTTTGGATGTCAGAATTTACACAGTTAATGTAGATAACAGATAAGCATGAGTACAAATAAAGCAAGATCATGAACCTAAGAAATCTTTAATCACAGCAAAGCTCTGATCTGATCACACACATTACAGCGTCTACAAGCAACTCGTCTGGTGAAACATGAAACCAAAAACCACACCTGAGCTGCTGGTTGGCAGCTTGTGAACGTTGCCTTAATATGAAGCAGCATGAAACAAATCTGATGTCATTTCCTGTAAATGTAAGAAAATGTTTTCACTGTTAAAGTTATAACTTGACTAAATATTAAATTATTGCATTGCTTAATTAGGAATAACTAGTAAATAGCAAAAGTCAATAAGAAATGGTCCCATTATAAGTAACTGAGAAAAAACTGTATAATGACTTAAATTTTTTTAGAAGTTTAAAAAAATTTCAAATTGATTTTTAAATAAAGAAATTACTACATTTTAGTACATATGTGACTCTACTGATATTCACGATATCTTAGGGATGATAGGTTTTCCTCAGTATTCATGGACTTCAGACTGTTGGTGTGTATGATGTGTGAGTTGAGTGTGTGTGACAGAGCTGTGCTGGATCTGATAACGGATGATGAAGCAGCTCTGGTTCTGTTTTCTAAAGCTCTCTGAGGTGCAGCAGCTCTCTTCAGTCATTCTGCTCTGATTCACCTGGTGAGGATGCTCAGACAGGATCCTCTTCTTTCAAATCTCATTCTCTTCATCAGTCCTCTGATGTGTGATCATTCTGTCCAAAATCATCTTGTTTAAGGTAAATTAGGAAAGGTTGTTACTTTTTAAAATCTTAAAAACAAACAAAAGGAATTTAAAATTAACTCTAAAATACACAGGCAGCCAGTGGAGAGAAGCCTGGACCAGGGTTAGGGTGTGTGCTCTCTGTTACAGGTTCCTGTTGAAAGACGGGCAGCAGCATTTTGCCCCAGCTGCAGGCATGTGAGGACTGGCTGACTCCAGGTGGAGGGAATTACAGTAATCCAGTCATGATGAAATGAAGGCATGGATTACTGTTTATTTGACAGTAATCCATGCAATTTTATCTTTGCTATTTTCTGTAAATAATAAAAACTAGACTCTGGATTTTATATGATTATTGAGTGTAAAATCACTGTCCATCTTAAAACCTCCACAATATTATCAAATATATAAATAATGTTTACTAAATCCTCTTAATATATTTATAAAAATGAAACAAAAACTATGAATACAACTGTAAGCAAGGTCTATCCTGTCAAGTTCAAATATAATTTACTAAATATATATTTAAAATGTATTGTTTCCCACTGATATTTGAACACATATATTATTATTTATTTGCACTGCCTTCAAGAATTGCTATTTTTAAAATGTTGTGCGTTCTTGTACAATGATAATAAAGGAATTGTGATTCTGATGCAGGGTTACAGTCAATACATCGAGCATATCCTTCCCAACACGATGTGGTAAAACCCATAAACTGAACAAGTTTAGGTAGTAAATAAAGAAACAGGTGAGTGTTTCTTTATGACGCACCTAAACTAAAGAAAATATCTTCACCTAATGGATCAATCTGGTATTACAATCTATCTAGGCTCCTTTCGGAAGCCAACAGCCTGCCTTTGATTAAAATTGGGCTTGTTCCTGTTTTGATTCCACTGGCATATTAATATATCCCTAAAGGTTGTCCGGAAGGTCTTGTTACACAGAGCGTAGCACATGGGGTTCACTGTGCTGTTAACATAACACAGCCAGTACCCCAGAGCCCACAGAGATTCTGGAATACAATCCTGACAGAAAGTGTTGACCAACACCATGATGTTGTACGGCAGCCATGTGGTTATGAATGCAAACAGAATAGCGCTCAGAGTTCTTGCTGCTTTTTTTTCATTTGCTTTTTTTTCATTCTTGCGCTTATTGATCTCTATTTTTGCTTTTGTGGCAAAGCGTTTGGCAAGCACAGCATCTCTGGTTGCTTTAGCAGCTGACTGATCAAGAGGAGATGAGGGAGTAAGTCCATCTGAGCCTTTCTGAACTTTGATGCTTTCATAATGTTGGCTGTTCTTGTTCACCTCTGAAGCAGCATCCATGTCACCGTTAACACTGCTGCGCTCGGTCTCCTCTACTGTACTTGTTGTTGTGTTGCAGGATCTGTTGGATGCAGGAAAACGAGTCCAGAAGGCTGAGAACTGAAAACATAGCGTTCTACAGCACTTTTGGTTTTCCTCTCCTGGTGAGCTGGAATTATTGTTCCTGTTTCTCGCTGGAGAAGGCAAACAAATTTCACTACTGCTGACGCTCTGGGAGCTGATCTGGCGCAGCATGATTGATGACATCCTCTGGCTGCCAACTGTATCTTTTCCACTGCTGTTGTCCAGGTTCTGAGCCTGGCTTGGGTTGGTGCTTGACCCAGATCCCTTGAGACCTTGTATATCTTTAGCTCTCTTCTCTGTCTCCTGGTAGATCTTCCAAAACAAAATGGCCATGATACTCACTGGTAAGTAGAATGCAGCAATAGCAGTGCAGAAGGTAATTATGGGCTCGGACAAGAACTGGATGTAGCACTCATTTGGTTGGACCGTGCGCTCTCCCACAATGTACTGCCAGAACAGTATGGCTGGGGCCCAGAGAATGAAAGAGATGGACCAGGCTAATGCAATCATGGTCATGGCTCGCTTGGTTGTTCGTTTGGTCCGATAGGTCAAAGGTCTGGTCACAGAAAAATACCTGGGGAGACACAAAAAGTAATAAAACAGAGACTGTAACTTGTTTGTTCTTTGCAGTATGATCTAAACAAACCACAGAGTTCCAGTGGTGCTTTTTTGTCACAGGCAACTGGAGCGTTGCTGCCTCCACTGGGTATTTAGACATTTTTTTGTGTGTGCGTTTTTCTCTTTTGATTTCCTGAATTTTTATTGGTTTGTGAACGACAAGAGAATCTTGCCCAAAGCAGCAATAATGGCAGAACTGTCACATTATTCATATTTACATAGGAGTAAATATATTCAGTTTTCTTAAATGCAAAAGACAAAACCAAACAGTCACTTAGAAGAAAATTGTAAATTAAAATACTTTCAGCTACCTGTCAAAGCTGATGACGAGCAGGTTCATGACGGAGGCGTTACTGGCCACATAGTCTATTGCAAGCCACAAGTCACAAACCACTGGCCCAAGAGCCCACTGGCCCATGATGATGTAGGTAGTATAGAGATTCATTGACAAAGTGCCGATAGTCAGGTCAGCGAAGGCCAGACTGAGCAGGTAGTAGTTGTTAACCGTCTTCAGACTCTTATTTACCTTGAAGGACACTAAAACCAGGATGTTGCCAACAACAGTGATGAAAGAAAGGGATCCGGTGAGGAAGACGATGATGATGACCTGGGAATGAAGAGGAGATGTAACCAAATAAAGTAATAAGTAGTCAGATTTAGGTGCACTCCCAAAATATAGTCCGATGGCCCTGACTCCTGTAATTAGGAAGTGCTTTGAGAGACTAGGTCTCCAGCACATCACAGACCATAGGCTCCAACACTACGATCCTCACCAGTTCATATCATGCTAAGAGATCCGCAGAGGATGCCACTCAGCAACTGGAGCAGCAGAGTTATGTCCAGATGCTTTTTGTTGACTACAGTTCAGCCTTAAAAAACAAACAGACTGAAAGCCAGCTTCTTCCTAAAAGCAATTAACACCCTGAAGCTCACACACACTAATTATATAGAGTTATGTGTGTATATGCGTATCCATATATATGTGTTGTAAAGTTGTAAATATGTATTTCTTTGTTTGCATTGTTTTTGGATTGTACATGTGTGCAGTTACAAACAATAAATTCTAATTAAAAACAAAATCCTGTTTTTTTTCTATTTTGTTTTATAAAAAAAAGATAACAAAAAGGAAAATCCCAGAGTTTCAGAGAACTGTTAACAGTGATAGTGTGTCTCACTGCCATCGTGTTTAACTGGAAACAAATCAAACCTTACATGTTTTCTGCAGATAAACATAAGAATTTTCTTTTGACTTTGTAAGGGTCATTTATGTAAACATAAGAAACTTAAGTCAAAGTTATATTGGTATTATTTTTAAAGGAATGATGGAATTATTCCAAATTTGTAGATATCAAATTAAAATAATCTTTTTTCATTTCATTTTATTGATCCCTTTACTAATGAGGAATAACACCATTATTATGAAAAATATGTTGAATAAAAGTGTCAAAAAACAGAGTTGAAAGTAAAGTTTTTAACCTGCCACACAGTGTGACCTCCCAGTGGATCAAATTCCTCTTCAGGCAGCTGGAAGGTCATGTTAAGTGCTGACTCAGAATTGTTTCCTCCTTTTCTTGAAAAAATACTAATGTTATGCAAATTCCAGTACCTGGACCATTGCCAGAAAGAGCCACCTGAAAATGTAAAGTTATAAAACATTTTAATAGTATATCGTAATTCAATCTGAGAGTAAATATGCACAAACTAAAAGTAATGTGCATTTCTACTTGTGACTCTTTGTTAGACTGAGGTGTAAATTGGTATCTCATACCAGAAGGGTTATCAGGGAAGAAGTGGGCCGGATCAGACCCAGAAGTCAGATTCATTGTTGTTAATGACCATCTGCATAAACAAAAGCACAACAAAAGACAAAATTTAGTTTAAATGTTGACAGTTAAGGTTTGGACTGGATCTTAAATGTAACCTGTCAGTTTCATCATTGAAGGCAGCTGGTTCTATGATCTGGCATTTCAAAGCACTTGTTGGGCTCATAGTCCCATAAAGCACAGAAACAGCAGAGGAAACCAAAATGTCACAGTTCTTGTTTTACTTTTGTCCAGCATGGCAAGATTTCAGGTATTTCTAATTGTTTTCTTGGAATTGATCCATGATTTTGATATATTTTCAAGGTTAAACAGGCTAGAAACATATTTAATATATACAGTAAGGTCATATGATTGAAGGAGCCTCAGATAGTAGTTTTATGCATGAAAAGCTCAAACCTTTGGCAGCAACTAGGGAACGTAGGATACTGGAATAAAATATTTATATTTTTAGCAAGCAGTGACAGAACTATGCTGAATATTTGCAGAGAGCCTTGTTCAGGTGGCAGTGACTGCTGAAATAGAAAACAACTGGACTTCCTTTCTTGTTTCTTGGAAACATTTGAAGGAATCTTGAAGCATGGCATCAGCATCAGGACGAAAGGAAGGATGGAAAACATTACCTTAGAGAGCCTTTTGTTAATTGATTTTAAATATGCTTATACTTATTATTCATCTAATTTGTCTCCAAGTGAACCTTTAAAGGTGAAACTGATTCAGATTTGGCCAGTGTTTAACCCAAAAGATTTTGGATCCAAGCAGGTAAAACATGCAGAATCTGATGACAAAGACAGCAAGAGAGCTACACAACATAAACAATATATTTCAGTTAGTTTTCTATCCTCGTGATCCAATGTTTTGCTGATTCTGGCATAGATTAGCATAGCCTGTAAAGAATACATGACATTACTAATACAGGCTGTACTAATTAAAGCCAAAATCATCACATATTCCCAGAGCCTTTCTTCAGTCAGTAACTTTAGGTGTATGAACAGTGCTAAAAAAGAGGAAACAAAATGGCTTTTTAATTATTACACTGGTCCACTGACAAAAATGAGCACACCTTTAACTGCAGTCATATTCTCCAGTCATCTTTAATATAGGATGTATTAGAGATGACTAATAATAAATGAGTAAATTTTGTGTCATTTCCATGCATGGAACTTTATGAAATGTTAGTTTCAGTGACCAGCATGAACCTGAAGTGATCCAAAAATGACATTTTTTCAGTGAAATTATGCATTTGATAAGAAACCTGGCAAATGTGTTAATTTACCAAAACCTCATTCATATACTGTGAACATGAAAATCAACACTTTAAGAGATAAATCATATTTTCTGTTTTCACTTTAAATGAAAATCATCTCAATCCATGTAAACTATATGAAATGTTTACCTGTATGAGGTTAAAAGAAAACACTTTAGTGCAAAGTTGAAAGTCTTTAAAAGTGCAATCTTACTTGCCAGTCAGCTGTAGCTCCAAGTGCTCAATGGAACATCCTGCAGAGAAGCTTTGCTCCACCAGAGCAGCATTCAGCTTTCAGACAGTCTATTGGCTGCATAGTGCAGGAACTCTGAGCTCCGCCTCTGACAAAAACTCTAATGTGTCTGCAGAGGAGCGTCTCTGAGCCGCACTGACACAAGATCACTGTAGCTAACAAAAGTTTAATAGAAAGGGTTAACGCTGTAAAGCGCATAGCAAACAGTATGTATACAGCTTGATTTTATATATTTATACACAAGGGTGAAAGTAGTTTTAAATTCTTGGGGGTACTATGACCAAAAAAAATAAAATAAAAAATTCCCTCAGCCCACTGGCTGCAATGTTGACACCCAAAGATGAGACCTAAATCCTGAACATCATGGCATGGAGTCATCCCAGTTTTCCATGTCTGGCATATAACCATTCATTTTAGCTTTTAAACAGGTTCTATTGATCCTGTGTCCAGACAGGGATAATCAGTAGCCCAGCATCATGACCTGTTTGTTCTGAAGATCCTGCAGCTTCCACTTCTCTTCCTAACATGGCGCCTCCTCACCCTGACTCTCATACTGACAGGAGGAACCACAGAGCTCTGTTAGGTTAAAGCTCATCTTCTGAAGTTGGGATATTTTTCCTCCAACAGGTTCCAGAGGAATCACCTCAAACCAGATGTTGGACTGGATTTTATTTCAATGTTATTTGTGAATGTTAGAGCCTCATTTTCAACAGTGGAGCTATAAATGTTGAAAAAGGTTATTATTTTGGAGAAAGTCTCATCAACATCAATATTTCCACTAAATAAGAGGCAAAAAAAAAACAAAAAAAAAACATTGTTTGATAATGGAAAAGCCTCTCAGACTCTGAGCCCGACAGCACCAAACTATTTTTTTATTAGACAATTAATTTAATTTCACATAATTATTGTGATAGAAGCCTTTTGTTTGTTAAATACTTAATGAAACATATTTACCGTGTTTGATGTTTGTTGTAAATGATGTATACTCACAAAGAACGAGGTAATTAGTCCAAGTTTGTCGTTTATTGAACGTTCAGAAACTACAGCGGCTGTAAAGAGCCACAGCAAAGGTAAAGAAAGGTAAAATAACTGAACAGGTGATCAACTCTAAACCTCTCGCACATTTTTACTCTCCGTCTCTCTCTGTCGTTTAAGCACACCCGTTGCCATGGCAACCTCCTACGCTCCACAAGCCGACCAGAGATTGTTAAAAATATAACATTCAGTCCGATATTAGGTTTTCAGGCTTGATATTTATTTTGCGATCATTATTAAGCCTCCCTGAACACAGCGGTGGTTAATTAGTTAATGTTAAACTCCTGTTCTGCTCGTTATTTTGGTAATGGAACCGAAACGCACAGAATTGCGCAACACCTTGTTGAAACAATAATTACTGAGATTATTATTGTTGGGTCATTAATTTGAAAACGTTTTGTTGATTTTTTGTTGTTGTTCTTTAATAAAGTTACGAACGTTTTGATAAACCAATCAGAGGAGGACCTGCTGGTCTCAGCCTCCTGGCGGCGTTCAGTTTCTCCTAATGATGAGATCGACTCAAAACCTTCCGCGATCGAGCAAAGCACTAAGAGTTCAGAAACAATATGAAATGGGAAAAAAAGTTATTTATTAACTGATTAAGTCGTGTTTTAGATTGTTCTTGAAAAACTAATCAGTCACGGCTGCACAGTGAACCCACTGATTCTTTACAGCAGACAGCCGCTCCCCTCTCTTGCAGGTGCTGCGTCCCCCACTAAATCTTTTAGGGGTACGCAGTACCCGACCGTACCCCCTTACTTTCACCCCTGTTTATATATAATAAAGTATATACATACTTTATTTTATATATTTTATTATGTTACAAGCACAGACTTTAATGTAGTTTATTAGGATTTAACATGACAAAAACACAATGTAGAGCATAAATGTGAAGTGGAAGGCACTTCTTTAACTATACATCATTATGTATGGTTAAAGAACTGTCACTAATAATAATTTGAAAAGTATGGCATGCATTAATATTACACCCCCTTTACTCTGATACTCCAGTATAAATTCCAGTGCAAGTTAGAAGAAACTTTGGACATCTTTGGACTGCGCTCTGTCTGATCCCCCACCTAGGAACCTTCAGAGGTGCATGGCACTCCTGAAAATGAAAATGTAGCTCCATCACTTGAGGAAACCCCCCCACCCCCCCCAAAAAAAAAAAAAAAAAAAAAAAAAAAAAAAAATATATATATATATATATATATATATATATATATATATATATATATATATATATATATATATATTCATTTAATTGCATCAAACAATTAAATGAATGTCATATTTTAGTTGATGTCTCCGTTTTGGCAGTGACCCAAAAAGGTTAATATGAGAAGTGTACAAACATTAATACTCATCTCTGCACGTTTTTGGTCATAACTGAAATATCCATGAATCAAAACATATTTTTTTGCCAGCATAGAAGGGAAGCTTTCCTTCCTCATCAAGCAAGATGGGACCAAAGGTCAGAATTCAGTTGATTGACTGGAATTTTGTACTGCTTTGAGAAATTCCTGTTTTGTTTGTTTGCTCGCTCATGTAAACACCTACCAAGACTTTTACTGTTTTGTTTTTTTTACATTTCACCCTCCCACTGTGGATTATTTCAATTTTGTCTTCAATGTCATTGCTGAATTATGGCAGCTCTACTCTTTTGGCTGAGTGTCTGTGTGTGTTTTGTCAGCCAGCTCAGCAGGCTGGTGGCATCGTTTCTTTGCTGTCAGATAACATTGGTTTTTGTTTGGAGAATAATCTTGTGTATAAGTTTTCTGGATGCCTCATATATTGTTTGTGATATCTCTGGTGTACATTATATAATTGAAAAGTACATGCTTACTAGGGAGGGAAACTATACTATATGAATTTACATCTGAAGATGCTGTTTGCTCAGTTTTAGTAAAAAGATTCATACATATAGATTAACAACTGACATTTATTTCAGTTATTTATTTCAGTTGGTCATGTGACAGTAATGATGACGATGATGATGAAGGATTCTGCAGTGTTTCACTGAAGCAGAGAAGAAGTGTCAGCTGTGTGGTCATTTTCTCACTAATGCCTCAGTGATTCTTTGGCTGTCATTTTACTCACCTTTACATCCACTGAGGGTGTGAAGCTCAACGGGATCCTTTTCCTCAAGCAAACAGTTTCACTGACACATTACCAAGTGTTCCTTTTTTGAATTCATGAATAAAGTGTTGTTATAAAGCCCAGTTGGAATATGTGTAGTAAGTAAAGAATAAATAGACAGAATATAAAGTTGCTACTGAACCAATCCAAATGACAAGGACGTCGAATAGAAATCAGTAGCAAGTTCTCAAGGTTTTATAGTCAACCATCAAAGTTGTTTTATCATGTGAAGCACTTTGAACTGCCTTGTTGCTGCAATACTATATGGATGTGACTGGTGGCAGGGAGTCTAAGAATCTATGCTTTACGAAATGTCCAGAAGTGTGGAAGTAAAAACAAGTTAGCTTCTGTAGTTACTTTGCTTGTGTGTGTAAAAGTACTTCAGTAGTTCAAGAGAAAGCTGTCAATAGTGTGTGTGGGAGCATTTCATTGCAAAGTTTTCCGATTTAATGTGAGGACCATTGTTTTCACACTCAGCTTAGTTTCATTTTGTAAATGTCCCAATCTGCAGAAGAATGAAAAGCACAATCCATCAGCAAATGCATGAATTATAAATATGCAACATCTCACAAATGTATAAATAAAGATTTATTTTCCAGACCATGCAATTTCATTTACCCAGTCCCTCTTTTACATTTCCCTTGGTCAAAAGTAGCAATAATTTATTCAAAAGGTCTACATAATGCACTACTGAAAGGCAAACTAAACATGCCTCCTCATGGTAAATATTGAAATGGTTACGTTCACATGATCCAAATTCTACAAACTGTATTCATGGCATCATTCAGTCTGAGGCGGAACTGCAGGAGTAGAAAAAAAAGGCATGTCGTCAGCATGGCATGACAACATGGAAACACACACACACACACACACACACACACACACACACACACACACACACACACACACACACACACACACACTACACATGTTGGCTGCCTCTTTCACCCTTTTTGCTGGTCAAGTTAGCAAGGCTAACAATGCATGCAGTGTCACTAACCTAAATGTAACCAGTAAACATGGCTCTTCGTGGAACAACACCATCTCCAGTCCTCTAGTGGCCTGTACAATGAAGCAACTTCAACATATGAACCAAAAGACTAAAAATGATTCCATTATCATAGAAAGACAGAGGTAGCAGAAGCTAGCAAACACTACTTCAAAGCTGAAGTTGCTTCACCGGATCCATCCTTGATTGTTGGAAACCCGGCCCTTGAGGATTCCCATCTTCACTTTAATACCTAAACATTTTTCCCCCTAAACGTAATCATGGTTTAGGTTTACGTGTTCAGACAGCGTACTCTTCCTGACAGGGGTCGACTGTAGTGCATTTGGTTTGATGAGGAGAAGAAAACCACCATAACCTGTTCAGGGCAAAGTTACCAGCTTGATTGTTTTCAGTCAAGACAGGAAAAGGACCAATTACTTCCTTCTATGTGCTTCATCTTTAAGGCAAAGGAACATTCAAACAAATGAACATAGAATAAATGAATAAATACGTGCATTTATTTAACTGAAATAAACTTTAGCAACAATGTGTTGTCCTATCTTTGTTTGCCATTAACAATATACAGACCCTCCAGTACATTCAATGAAGAGGTATTGCTTGAACCAAATCATCATTAAAGATTTCTCTTATAAATTGCATATAGTAAGGAAAAGATACACAATGAAATAAGGTGTTTCTCTTTAAGGGATGCAATGTGTCAAAATACTTAACATCTAGATGTACATTAAACCTAAAACTAAACTTTTTAAATAATCCTAATGAAAAGTTTTATGCAATTTATAGTTGACCTTAAATTCTTAAATTGTCTCAGGTTCATTAGACTGCAATAGTTTCCATGCAATGACTTTATTTCTAAACATTTCTTGAAAAGAATAACATATTTTGTTGTATTTTATAAGAGCATTACTAAGCATAAAAAAAGAATAATGATTGCTGGATGGGTTTTGTTTCTTTGGAGCGACTTCTGAAACAACACAGCTCCCATCTAAAACTCATTTCATATTCTAATGCTGTTATTTCATTCTGTTTTGAATGAAGGTCCAGACCTTAAAACAGAGGGTCATGTGGAAGGTGTCCCTGTTGGTAGCTAAAGAGACTGCTTTGTTTGGAGCGACGCATCACTGGATGTGTGAACAGTGAAGATGGTCAGCCACCTGAAGCTTCCTGTTCCACGGCCTTTCAGGAGACGCTGTCCCTCTGTGACGCCTTCACTAGAACAAACCATCAATACTGTCAATAACATCAATTCTTTCTCAGAAAACCAGATAATCATCAGCATCAAGTCTGCTCCTAGGTTATCCACCAGACAAGCCAAAAATAAACTGTATTTATAAAGGTGACCAAAACAAGTTCATTTGGTTGTTTGCATGAAAATATATAAATACTGAAACCAGCATCAGCTAAATTTTAAAAATTGATTGATCATCTGTCAAAAAGCAAGATAAACATTCCTTATCATGGTATTGTGATGCATTCAGTAACACTAGACTGCACTCCGACTTTAATCCAGCACAACAAACAAACATGTCCTCTGACACTGAAGTTTAAAAGCCTCTCAATAAAATCAAATCTTAAAGCTACTCCAGCAGCAGGTGGCATCTGTTTATTATATTGTGTGTGTGTGTAATATATATATATATATATATATATATATATATATATATATATATATATATATATATATATATATATATATATATATATATATATATATATATATATATATATTTATTTTGTTTTTGTATGAAGAGAAGTCAGCCTTAAACACAGGCTGGTTATGAACAAACATCTGCAAACTTCATCAACCAGAAGGCTCTGCTTTCATCAGCAGCACCAGTTTCTCCTCAGACTGCACTGTGCTTGAATGAAGCATTCACTCTCTCAGATGTGCAACACAGTTGTCACATCAACATGGCGGCTGCTGCTTTGTTCTGCTGGAAATGAATGAGTGAGTGAGTGAACTGTGTTGTGTTTTTACCTCCTGGATCTACAGCTAACATGAACATGTGGAACAGTTTTTTTGCTCTGAATGGCTTTCAGGCTTTTTCAAGTCCTTTTAGTTTTCTTTGCTCTATTTTTTGCATGTTACCATGTCCTCTACGTAGAATAAAGTGAAACAAACAACAACAAAACAAAAAGATCACTTGAGATAAAAATCTTGACATGCCATCAGTCACATATGGTACATATTAGAATCTTATATTGTTTATGTACAAGAAGCATTCAAACAAAGTGGGCTGAAGATTAGGTCAGACTTAGCAGGCTGACTGTCTAAATAAGGATGGCTTGAGGAAGGGAAGAACATCTGGATCCGCTTGGACTGACAAGTGGAACAGAGAGGACAGAGTTGTTTGGCAAACAGAGGGCAACGATGAAGGACAGACTGAGCTCAGTTCAGTTGATCCTCATACTGTTTCCGGAAACAGTCACCAGCAGGAAAAAACTCCCAGCAGCGCTCCTGGTACATCTTCCATACATAAGACTCCTTCAAGAGAAACAGACAGCATGAGAAGGACTGAATGTAATTTTAGGACTTTAAAAGGACAAGATGTAGGAAAAAAAGAATGTTCTTAGAAAATATCCACCATGAAACATATCAGTGGCTTTGTGGAATGAACTGGACCATAAATACTGAGAGCAAAATGTCCCTCAGAATGAAAGAAAAGCTGAGTGGAGAGGAGCTGCTGTACCTGGCCTGTGTGCTCAGTTTCATCTTTATTTATCAGATACATCAAAAAGAATCTGAAACACACAAACATTTATTACATTTATTACAGATGATGGAACAAACTGTTTACAGAAATATTGGAGTTTATCAGAAAAACCATCACTTCAAACTTAAGGGGAGATGTTACAAAAAACCAAGTTCTATTATGTTATAACGTTATTCCTTCATCAAAAACACACCTAAACTAATACTTTGATTCTTTCATGCATGTTTGAGAAATCCTCAAATCAAAGCTCACTGAGTAAAACTTGTTTAACTAATGAGTTTTTTTTATTATTTTGATACCAAATTGTTTGGAGGACCAGCCATATAAAAACTCTACAGAGTTTAACACCGACCTCTGTCTCTGAACATGATGAGATTTACAGGTTTTAAACTCCACAGGAAGAAAGAACATGTAGGAGTCACTCTTTGACCTTACTAAAGGTCACCATCACATTAGAATGAGAACATGTGTTGGTTTTTACATTTCTTTACTAAATGTAAAACCTTTTGACATATTAACACTCGTATATAAATAATACTAGTAATAACTGCTGCAGTGCCTTGCCCACTGAAACTTTGGCGAAGTGCAAGGCATCAGTTCAGCTGAAGGTTCCCAAGTAGCAGCTGCACTTCAAGCTGCAATAACAGGAACAACCAATAAAAGCACAGAGGAGCCTCTTATACTCACAAGTAGTTGGCTAAGTTGTGCTCTTGTAGTGTGTGAGTTTCAAACCCATGTGGTACTGTGTCAAAATACTCATTTCCTATTCCACAGATAAAACATTTGGTCTGCAAGAAAACAAAGACAAAGGTAATAAGTTCTCTCCAACAATTACTGATCTTCATCTCTGACATCTGCTAGCTGTTAAGCTAAAATTTGCATCTGAATATCAAATAAATATTTAAATTGGTAGAATGGTGGAAAATGTGCTGGTAGCGCAAAAACAAATGTGTTTCTGGTGACTGTGCGTCTTCACCTCCATGTCTTCTTTGACTTGTTCCTGCTGGTCTCTCAGTTCACCAAAAGCATCAATGATCAAACCTAGAATTGGAAAAATCACATTTACCAGGCCAGTCAGCTATGCAGGGCTATCGCAGCAGCACATTTCAACTTGCTCCTCAATACCTCTGCAGCATTACTACTCAACAACTAAATCCAGTTGACCACAAGCAGCTGTCAGGCACTCAAAAAACTGAACTAAATAACAGGGCTGAGTGAATTCATCAACCCTATCTGTTCCTTTGCAAAGTATCATATCAGGTTAAGAAGACATCACACATGTTCAGAAGCTTACTCAGTGAAGTAACTTAAATGGTACAGCCATCTTTATGAAGGTATTTTTGGAGCAACATGATGATGATTCCATCATGTGTGGAGATTTCTGATCTCCACACATGATGTGTATCAAACCTTACAGAAAGTCCTCACCAATCCGCCACATCACAGGATAACAGGACTAGAACTCCTGTCTGGAAGGTCGGATTTTGGCCAAACTTTCAAAACTTGCCGATGAACTCGTACTGAACTGGACAGAAGGCTATTTGGAAGATTCGCCAAATGTGCCGCCTAGTGGACAGGCATGGGATTGGTGAGAAAGCGTTGACAGAGACGTTTTCTCACTGCCATGTGGCGCTGAGATGGGAGGGCCGTATGAGGTTACTTGTAGGTTTAGTTAGGAGTCATGTTCCACAAAAAAAATCTGCAAATTGGACAGTGAAAGTTTTTGTGCTTCTTATCTTCGTCATCCCTGTCAGTGTGTGTTGAGTTTTCTTTCACCAAATTACAAGTTATGTTCTTGTTCAGTTTTTCTCTTACTTTTGACCTCAGATGAGACAGTGCAGTGGTACCATCATTCTGAGGCATTTTGTCCATAGGAGCATATATTTGCTGTGTCTCTCACCCTGTATGATGGCCAGCAGGATTACAATGACAAAGAAGAAGAATGTAATGTCAAAGATGATCCGGTAGATCTCGTACTCATCGCCCGCAGGATCCTCAATTTGGTCGCCAATCCCTCCGCCTGCTCGAACGCCCACATACATGTGAAACATGTAACACTGGGCGAGAAATGGAGAGGAAGAAGGTGAAAGAAAAGTGTTTTTTTAAAGTTGTTTTAGCTGTTTTGATATTTAATCTGCAATATTAACTCTCTTCTGACCTTCAAAACACAATTCAAAGCTCCTCTGTTGAAGTCAGCCTTCTCACTTTAATTTTTTAGTGATTTTGTGGTTTTGTGTTTTATTGCTATTTTTTACTGTTTATTTTGTGTTTTTAATGTTGTAAAGCAGGGGTGTCAAAGTCAAATGGACGGAGGGCCAAATAAAAAATTTAGCTACAAGCCGAGGGCCGGACTGATCGAATGTTCATTGAAATTTTTTTAAATGACTCATATAGTCTAGTGAACCTAATTGAACCTACTGAAAACCTAACAAATATATTCCAATATGATCAGATAAATAAAGCAATATTTTCTTATGGCTCTGTCAGTAATCTTTAATTTTCAACAGACACAACTGAAATATTTTTAAAATATAATTGGATTGAAATACAATAAAATAAAGTGCAAAAATCTATTAATCCACATATGTCAGAGTCAAGGCATTTAGATGTGTCGCCGGCGAATTACGGTACTGCAAATTTAGATGTGTCGCCGGCGACACATCTAAATTTGCAGTACCGTAATTCCGCCACACGTAGCGCTAAGTGGAAAAATTCCAACGGTTTCTGAAAGGGGAGACGTTGCACTTTCCAGCAAGTATCGGGTTAATACGGTAACTTCGCAGCTGCAGCTGCAGAGAATGTAATTAATCCGGGGGGCACTCGTTTAATAGACGGTATATTTCGGCAATAACTTGGTGGATATTGAAAGTTCCGGTTGTTATGGATACATGGGTAAGTACATCATCTCACAGAACATTTAAAGAACTGCTTACAGTTCAAATAAGGAAGATATTTTTTTTCAGACGGGGTGCCGGCTTGCTGCGGTCTGCGGGCCGGTTCTAATAATAAATCAAGATCATCCCAGGGGCCGCAAAAAACCTTCTCGCGGGCCGGATGTGGCCCGCGGGCCTTGACTCTGACATATGTGTTGTAAAGTGTCCTTGGGTATTTGATCAAGAAGCACCACATGTTGGTTTTCATTATTTAAAGGCACAATGCACATTAATTAGCAGTATTTCAGTTCATCACTGTAGTTAAGGTGTGTAGACATACAGTAAACAAAGGAAACAGAAGTTTTTGATGTTAATAAAAGGCCAACCTTAGTAAACTATTAGCTGACAAAAAAGGGACAGAAACAATTATTTCAGTTAGTTCTCATATATATTTCAAAGGAAAAACATGTAATAAAATAGGAATTTAAGTGACAACATCTTTGCGAAGTAAGCTAAGAAACACAGGCTTAGGAATGTCGTACCAAAGACTAAACTAACAGAAAACAAAAGATCTAATAAAATAACTAAATATGAAGTATATTGGTGCATCAGTAGATGCCAAGAATGTACAGATGACTTATAAGAGGGTCTTGATTAAAGAATTATACGTCATAATACAGGAAAGAAACTAAAAATATCTCCAAACTGAAGAGATGAAACGGAAATTAGGGAATTTTCCTCCAGGCACAAGGGAAAAATAAACAGAACAGGAAGAAAACGATCACTTCACTGCACTATACGGGGCGAATGTGGCTGTGAGGGTAGAGCCGTCGTCTTGCAATCAGAAGGTTGTAGGTTTGATTCCAGCTTCCTCCTGCCACATGTCGATGTGCCCCTGGGTAGGCACTTAACCCACTGATCGGTGTATGAATGGGTGAATGTGACTAGTGTAAAGCGCTTTGAGTGGTCATAATGATTGGTGCTGTACAAGTTCAGTCCATTTATATAAACTCTGAAACCTGAGACAAGTGACTCCATGACTACAGACTTCCTCTTGTTCATCCCTCTAAGCTCCACAGCTCCTGTCACCTTACCGCGGTTCGATGCAGGCAGAGCTGCCACTATTGGCTCCTTAATAGGAACCAGTTGCTCCATCAAGTGCTACGGGTGGGTGACTAAAACGGATTAGTGTGTGTGTCCCAAAACGTCTGGGTGACACAAGGTACTAACTGCAGAAACACAAACAGGCAGATTCCTTTTTATAGTTATCTCTTAAACATGGCAGAGAACAGTTACTGCCTATATGTCCATAGATTCTCATTAAAATACATAATTCTAGGGCTTTTATAATCGGAGGACACAATAGCGTAGCAGATTATCAGCTGCAGAACCAAGCATGCCTGGTTCCAGGCCTGAACGCTCTGACCCCTGCTTCTCCCACCATAAATGATCCTGTTAAGACAGGCAGTGAGATACTGACTGGCTTCAGTTCCACAGCAGTTCAATCAGGCAGAAAGCCAGACATCAGTAAAACTTATTTTTCTACAAGATTACATTAACATATTTGACTTTCAGCACAAGTTCAGACATGATTTAAGGCCATTGGTGCATTCAATCAAAACTATGTTTTATTAAAATATGTTCAGATCTACTTCATATTTCATTATGCAATTGTAGTTTGGAGAAGTAGTAAGTGAAGTGTTTTTAGATACAATGCATCATGTCAAACATTTGTTACATTATTGTATTTTTGCGCCATTGTGCTGCAAATCTATTACATGTTCACTAAGGTTATAGTTGCCTACACACTTTTTCATTCAGCAGTTTTCCAACTTTTAGACTAAGTCATGGTCACAACCATCTTTTGACATTATGTTCTTAAAAACAAAACTTCCACTACTTTAGATGTTCTAACTGATCCACTCCAGCATGAAATGCAGGGATTCATTTAGATGTCAAAGCAAATGTAAAAGTCACTGCAGTTGCTTCTTTTTATTCAAACTCATAACAAATACAATCAATGAAAGTGGAGATATTTATCATACTCACTGTCAACATGTCATCACACTTCATGTCTGGAAGTTCTCCATCTTCACTTTTGTTGTAAAACTTTCTAAAGAAGTTGAAGGCAACCACTGTGTAGAGGTAAACCACCACTGCTAACAGACCGACAGTGAGCACAAGCTGGAAGACAAGAAGGATGAAAACACTACTTTGATGGCCATCAGGGTCAGAACATTTATAATTCCATGATATGGAGATTTTCATTATTGATCAACTCTAACTGAGCTGGAACGTCTGTGCTGACTTCCTGCATCCGTTTGCAAACATATTCGTCAGCACCCTGGAATAATGTAGAAAAAACATTCCTCCAAAAGAAAGAAGCAACGTTCAGGTGGTGTTTTAAAAAAAATCTGTTTTTATTTTTGCTCATGCTGCTCCCACAAGATGCCACCCTGAGCAGTTGCCCATGTCCTCCATATCAGAAACCAACAGGAAACACAGCAAACCTCCTGAGCAGAGAGTCTGCAGTCAGTGTTCCTGTTTCTACAAAACACTTTAACCTCCTTTCTAGATGGAAAAATCTGTTTTTTTCTTGTCACAATGTTTAATATGTTGTTTTATTGTTATTTTTTTGAAGTAGTTATCTATAACTTGACTGAACAAGTAAAGTTTTTTTGTGTGATTTTCTTGAAAACGTGAAGTTTGGTAATTAATTGATATTCATTCATTGTGAATCATTTAACTCCAAGTGAAGTTTAACATTTCCATTACAAATAAACCCTAAACTATTAAAACTAAGCTTAAACAGAAGCTACACTAAGGTTTACACAAATAACATGTACATCACGTTGAGACATTTTATTGAAGTATTTCACAAAACATAATTAACTGCATGAAGATTAAAACTCAATTCAAGACTTTTCTAACTGTTAATTTTTAACTTCTAACTTGAAGAAATTAAATACAACTTTATTTATTGCTTCATAATCACATTAGAATAATTTTCCTTCCACCATGCTTTGCTCAGAACAAATCATGTAAATGGTTTTATGACACTTTAATACTTGTCTGTATACAAATAAATCTATTATTTTTTTGTGGTCAATCCTTCGCACTTTTTAAAGAGGCTAATATGACAAAGTCGAAGTCGAAGGTCATTATCCATAGCTGTGTGGATAATGACTGCAGGGACTCCTAGAATGACTTCTAGGGGCCTTTTAACAAACGTGTTACACACACAAACACACACAGCCTGCTTACCTGTTTGCCATTATGTGTGACTGAAGACAGGATGGTCCGCAGGGTCTTGAAGCCCATAGCAATGTCCAGCAGATGGGCAGCAAAGAAGAAGTTGTTATAGTGACCCAGGATGGACATGGTCATGTACCAGGCCAGATACAGGAAGGACTACAACAATGGGACAGCACCATGGTTACGGACTGATGCAGGAACCACACTTATGTCATGATATAGAATTTATAAACAATATGAAAGGAGTTTTGGATAAAAAGTTTTGGAATTAAAGTTCAACTTGTTATTGCACTTTCCTATGGGTTTCAAACATCAGAACTAACCTCAGTTAAAATGTTTAATATATGTGAATATTTGTGAAAATAGATTAATTTCTTCTTCAAGCATGTCCTGTGTTACAAAACGTTTTGCTTAGTAATGCTAATTATTAGCATAAAGATTACTTTATGCTAATAATTGAAAAGGAAATGAAAAAGGGAGATTTCTGTCAAAGATTAAGTGCTTAAATTATGTATAATTATTAAGAAACCTTGACAGCTGTGTGGATAATGACTGAATATATCTGATTGGACTGAACTAACTATATATACTGAACAAAAATATATTATGTCAAATATTGTTGCCATGCGGAGTTAACAACTGTAAATGAGTATTTGCTGATATTTTATTGTACAAAAGTAATATTTCTCTTGATTTATGTAATTTTTTTAATCCAACTTGCTGTCAGTGAGCATTACTCAGGGAGTTGTTTTCTTACTCGGTACATGGGTGGGGCATGTCCAGTGGGTGATCAGACAAAATGAGCAACAACTGGACAATCCTTGGGGACTGGAGACAATAAAAGGCCGCCCCAAAATGTCACATCTGGTCACAAGTCATAATGCCAAAGGTGTCACAAGTTATGCCGGAGCGTGCCATTGGCATGTTGGATGCAGGGATGTCCACCAGAGCAGTAGCTGCACGGCCCAATGTCCATTAAACAGGTCGTTTAAGAGTTGCTTTCCAACAGACTGGCACTACTGCAAACTGACCTCATCCTTGTCAGCCACGTGTGACCACTCCAGCACAAGAACGCCACATCCGGCTCGCCCATCTGCGGGATCGGCTAAGACCAGTGACACACACAGCTGATGAAACTATTGGTCTGCACAACAGACACGTCAGACTGTCTGTAACCGCCTAGGAGAAACATCTGGGTCCAAATCAAATTCCTCAACCTGACCCTTATGTTCAAAGGACTGTCAATCCATTACAAATGGATGTTATCAATGCCAATCTGAAGATCAGTAATTGCTGAATTTATAGTTTGAGTCTCTCTATAGATTGCGTAACCCAAATGTTCATAAAACTCACATTTGACATGAGGCATTTATATTTTTGTTCAGTGTATTCCTGGATATTAAAATAAATCTAATATTGAGAAAAGCATCTGAAAACCCACACTGGGTTTTAAATGTTTAGACGCCGTCTCTTTGTGCACGTGGCTGCTGGAATACTTACATTATCAGTAAAAACAACCCCAAGCTTCCAGATCTGATACTTCACATCGATGGAGTTGAGCCTGTTAGGAGGCAAGGCAAGGTTGGCTGTTCTTTATATGCATAATAAATAATAAAGTATTTTATGTAATAAAATGTGAAATCTATGGGTAATACTGTTCTTGAATCTCTCACTAGGGCTTCAGTATGTACGATTCTAAGGAAGACAGTAAGAGAATGTGTTTCTTCTGTTTTTCTGTAACATATTCAATAGTTCAATAAAGACATTGATGGAAAAAAAATTGAAATCAATGGACTGATGCCAATAACCATTTTAATAAGAGCTCTGTCCTAAACGTGTCTGTAAAGCTACTGAGTTTCCAAACATGGCTTCTAGTTTATTCAAAACTCCAGATCATTCCTTCTCTTAATGTCGGTTATTAAATTAAAATGACCTCGACATGCCACCATTTTATGCAAGTAGGAATTTTAAAAAAATCAATTATATTACAATCAGTCCAAATGGCAGAAAGTACATCTTCCTGTTTAAAGAGTGTTGAATCGCAGAGTAATTGGTTTGCTGTAAGCAGGAAAAGCTTCAAACCTCCAGACTACATCATGTTAATTATTCATCAATATTTAGTTTTCATTTTCCTGCTCTTAAAAGGACACATACACACACTGTTGGAGTAAGACACTTACACAGCAGCCAGTGAACTGTCTTTCCTGGGTTTTCTTTTCTTGTGAGCATCACTGAAATCCAGAGCAGCCTTGTCCAACCCCAGCAGCTCACTGATGCGGTCATGGCCATAAAACTCCCCATATTTATCCATCACCTGCACAAGGTAAAAGACTGTATGAAAAAATGTCCAAAATTCATTCAGTTAAACTTCACATCTTTGTAAACTCCTTTGCCTACCTTCCTCTTGACAAACTTATCCCAGTAGTTGTTGGGGAAGGATCTGAAAGGACAACATTTTTATGGAAGTGAAGAGAAGTGTAAGTGGTAAAAAAAAGAAAAAGAAAAAGATGAATGCATATTAACAAATATTTTCTGGCTCCTTTTGTTCCTGTTCTGATCCACTCACTGAGTGTTGATCACAAGTCTGTCCCACTGTCCTTTAATGTCGTCCTCAGATGGTTGCTCGGTGATGTAAAGACCATCAAATTCAAGCTTCCTGGCCACTTCCTTTTCACGTTTGAAGATTACCAGTGGAACCTACAGGAGCCGTACACAGTAATACAGGACCGCTATGTTCAAATGACTGAAATATCACTAAATGACTCGATGCATTCTGCTGGGTTTCCTTAGATAGAAACATTTTAAACTACTTTGAATAATTAACTGAGCATACTGTACTGTTTGATAACTAGGATCAGGTGGAATGTGTGTGATTGAGTTGGAATCATGTTTTTGTAAATTGCCTGGAGATGACATTGCTTGTGAACTGGTACTATAGAAATAAACTGAATTGAAATATACTGTTAACATGAGGAAATCCAAACCACACGAGGCTTTTTTTGCTGTGTTTCATAATTTGCCAATCTTACCTTCAGACAGTAGTATCCGATGATGCAGAAGAAAGAAATGATGGTGTGGAGAACAGCTAGGATCCGCAACATGGGCTCCATGTATCCGCTGCTTTCCTCCAGAACAAAACGCACTGAGACCGGCTTGAGAGGCTCGCCCGTCTCATCCGACACCCGTTCGTTCGATTCCAGCCTTTCTCCAAGCAGTGGATCCCACTGGACACTGCTGTCTGCATGGCTGCTGCTGTGAGCAGCTTCCTTCTCTTCCACCAGGGATGAAGAAGTAGAAACCTGGCAGGAACAAGTTAACTAGCTTTTTTCACAACAAAGCAACAACAACAACAAAAAGACATTAAGAAAAGAAAGAGAATACTGTTTCCTTTTCAGGAGGGCTCTACAAGAAAACTATTTGCTCTTTAATTGCTCTTTGCAATTAAAGAGCAAATAATTTACAAACTAATAACTGCTTCAAACAACAGTCTGCTTTAGACAGTCTACATGTGGATAACAAAGTACTAAACCTAACCCAACAGTTTTGTGTAGTAATGCTGCGCTTTAAAGCATTCTGTAACACTGACACTCTTTAGCTATGGCCTGATTTTCTGACCCATGACCCCTGACCCTGACCCAGGCTTCTATCCATGTCAGATGTTTGCAAATCATTTATTATCACCCTCAACTATTCAAAGCCTTTTTAACAGAAACAACTGCCATAAATGTATTATAGCAACTGGAATAGAGGGCTAAAAGCATGAGTGTGTGTGTGTGTGGTGTGTGTGTGTGCACAGTGTTATTTTTGGGTTAGGTTTAAAACTGAGGTGTGAACTGAGTTTAGGGTTATACTGTAGAAATCAATGACAAATGAATGGAAGTCATTGTAAAGATACATTTGTGTGCATGTGTGTGTGTCTTCCTACCATACCCAGTTTCCTATTACCTTATAGAACAGAAGTATAAAATTAATTGCAAATGCAACAAGCAGGGCCAGCATCCTCATGTTGTAGAAGTTTCTGGCAAAGTAGTTCTGTAGGGACGACAGGAAGACAACGGCTGATTGATGATTCTGGAACAGATTTCTAACATGCTTCACATCATCTCATCTACTGACTGAATGAGAACATTCTGGTCCATACATGAAAGTATGAAACACTGAAGGTGGATCTGAACACCTGATATGAGCAGAAAGACCAGAAAGTGAAGGGCAGGACGGGGCAGAAAAGAACGGGATAGGAGGATGGGACAGGACAGGACAGGACAGGACAGTATGGGACAGGACAGGACAGGACAGTATGGGACAGGACAGGACAGGACAGGACAGTATGGGACAGGACAGGACAGGACAGTATGGGACAGGACAGGAGTGTTGGTCATACCAGCAGTTTCCTCTGGTAGGCCAGGATTTTCTTCAGGACAGCCGACTCCTGCAGATCTGGTTCATCAGACTTTGAGTTGTGATGCTTTCTCACTTTTGATTTCATCTTCTCATTCTTCACTTGTTTCTCTTGTTTCACCACATGTTCCTCTCTACAATCATGAAACAGTGCTTGAGGCTTTGTGCTGTTTGTCCATATTCGTCTATTTCTCTCGTTTTTGCCCCCCAAAAGTTGTTCTTATGACAACAATAAAAACTTTTTCTTACTCTGACATTTTTTCAGGTTCAACTTCAGCTTCTGGTATTTCTTCCTTCTTTTCAGAGGAACCACTCTTTGACTAAAGCAGAAGACATGATTAGAAAATATGCATAATTGTTGTTATTCAGCATGAGTCTCAGTCATACAGGGTCTTACAAAAGTGTTCACACCCCTTTATGGTTTCCTACATTTGTCATGTTGAATCCACAGCATGTTCGGTCCAACAAAAATATCTCAGTGAATAAATGTGTGGTTTTAATTTTATTAAACAAAAACTGGAAATGTGTGATTAAGTTCTAGAAAAAAAATCCCAAACTTTGAGTGTCTCTCAGAGCTCTGTTCTGTCCATCATGTTTTACATGGTGATAAGCCCACAGTGGCTCTGGAGGAGCTGCAGTGAACCACGGCTCAGATGGCACAATTGCACAAATCAGGCTTTTATAAAATAGTGGAACAATGAAACAATGAAAGGTAAAGTCTGGTTTGCCTGTTGCCTTCAGAAAATAAGGTCAGACAAGAGCAAAATAAAACTTTTTACCATACGTACAAAATGCTACAGTTGAACCTGAAATTATTCACACCCCAGGCAGATTTAGATATGAAGTTATCTTTTAATTTGACCAACATGTTTCCTCTGACCAGAGGAGATATTAAAGTTTCAGAGTAACAGGGAACCTGATAGCACAGGTTCCCTGTTACTTATTGTGTAAGGTAACAGGGAACCGGTATTCTCTGGCAGGTTCTGACTGGAATCTGCCAGAGAATCTATGGAGGGAGCTAAAGATTAGGGTGATGGACAGGAGGCCATCACTTTAAACTGTCGGGTCAAAATACCTGAGGAAAAATGGGAAAAACTGGTCAGAAATTGTAAACGGGGTTTGATCGCTACAAGTCCAACAAAGGTTTTTCCCCTGATCATTTTGAAGGATTTAAGTAGATCATTTTGAAATAAATAAATAAATGAAAGAACATAAATTAACTTAATTTCTTAGGGCAGTAATTCTGAACGTGCAAGTAGAGCTTCAATGGATTTCATATTCGACCATTCCTGGATTCTAATGATATAGACAGAATATTCTCTGAATGCCTCCAAAAGTCTTACAACTGGAACCACAGTGACAATTGATTCTACAAAGCCTGCTGAATACAGGTGCCTTTTCAGATTGTCAGATTCCAATTAGAAAAAAGATGCTTAATTTTCCTTTTCTGATTACACTTCTACCTCAGCACTAATATTTTCTTTATTTTACATTATCCCAGGCTTTCAGAGGAGCATTAGCCTCATTGTTTTCACTCTGTCACTACTAAAGTAATGCATGAAGTTCCTGGAGCACCATTTTGATTTTATGGATGCTGAACAAAAAAAGTGCAGTGAGATTTACACTACTATGGTTTGTGGTTTTAATGTGAAAGAATATTTGAAAGGGAAACAACAAAAAACCCACACACTGAGATGATAATGACATGGTTAAAGTGATTACAGTTCCACACCTAGACTAAACGGATCATTTATACTCAATATTTCAGACTCCTTTAGCTTTATGGTGACAAATACATTAAAATATGGGAAAGACAGCAAGAGATAATAAGTCAGTTACAAATGACATAATGGATACATCTTTTAAATTATTCTAGACAGAGTGATGAAATGAAGACTCAATTTGGAGAATTGGATTTAGTTCTGAAGGTTTAGATGCTGAACTATAAACATGAACTGATTGATACCTGAGCTTAGAACAAGTTCAGGGTGATTCCTGCACAGAATAAACCCAAAGTAGAAAATGTTTCATTCACCTGATGTCTTTGTCTGAGTTCTGGCTGTGGAGCAGGGGGCGGCGCTGAGGGGGGCACTGGGGAGTTGAGGAGCTCTGTGAGGGTAGCGTTGGGGTTATGGGGGGTGATTTTGTACTGTCCCCCCTCTCTTCTCAAGTCGAGACCAAAAATGTCAGACAGCAGCTCAGTTTCACTGGTATTAACTGCTAGATCAGCCAGGTCCTCCTTCGGGGAGCTGCGCTCAGACAGCCTCTTCTCTCTCTCGTCTCCTTCACCGCGGACCTCGTCCTGGGTGGGATCAGGCATGGTGGCCAGCAGTTCTGACACCTATGGATGGAGAAACTTTAGCTCTTTATGAATAGCTGATGCAGAATCTACAGTGGTGTGAAAAAGTGTTTGCCCCCTTCCTCATGTCCTGTTTTTTTGCATGTTTCTCACACTTAAGTGTTTCGGAACATCAAACCAATTTAAACAATAGTCAAGGACAACACAAGTAAACTCAAAATGCAATTTGTAAATGAAGGTGTTTATTATTAAAGGAGAAAATAAATCCAAACCATCATGGCCCTGTGTGAAAAAGTGATTGCCCCCCTCGTTAAAATATACTATAACTGTGGTTTTTAACAACTGAGTTCAATGTCTCTAGCCACACCCAGGCCTGATTATTGCCACACCTATTTTCAATCAAGACATCACTTAAATAAGAGCTGCCTGACACAGTAAAGTCCACCAAAAGATCCTTAAAAGCTACACATCATGCCGAGATCCAAAGAAATTCAGGAAGAATTGAGAAAGACAGTAATTAAGATCTATCAGTCTGGAAAGGGTTATAAAGCCATTTCCAAAGCTTTGGGAATCCAGCGAACCACAGTGAGAGCCATTATCCACAAATGGCGAAGACATGGAACAGTGGTGAACCTTCCCAGGAGTGGCCGGCCGCCCAAAATTACCCCAAGAGCACAGTGACGACTCATCCAAGAGGTCACAAAAGACCCCACAACAACGTCCAAAGAACTGCAGGCCTCACTTGCCTCAGTTAAGGTCAGCGTTCAGCCTCCACCATCAGAAAAAGACTGGACAAAAATGGCCTGCATGGCAGAGTTCCAAGAAGAAAACCACTGCTGAGCAAAAAGAACATTAAAGCTCGTCTCAATTTTTCCAAAACACATCTTGATGATCCCCAAGACTTTTGGGAAAACATTCTGTGGACCGATGAGACAAAAGTGGAACTCTTTGGAAGGTGTGTGTCCCATTACATCTGGCATAAAAGGAACGCTGCATTTCAGAAAAAGAACATTATAAAAACAGTAAGATATGGTGGTGGTAGTGTGATGATCTGGGGCTGTTTTGCTGCGTCAGGACCTGGAAGACTTGCTGTGATGGATGGAACTATGAATTCTGCTGTCTACCAAAAGATCCTGAAGGAGAATGTCCGACCATCTGTTTGTGAACTCAAGCTGAAACGAACTTGGGTTCTGCAGCAGGACAATGATCCTAAACACACCAACAAGACCACCACTGAATGGCTGAAGAAAAACAAAATGAAGACTTTGGAGTGGCCTAGCCAAAGTCCTGACCTGAATCCTATTGAGATGTTGTGGTATGACCTTAAAAAGGCCGTTCATGCTCGAAAACCCTCTAATGTAACTGAATTAGAACAATTCTGCAAAGATGAGTGGGCCAACATTCCTCCTGAACGCTGTGAAAGACTCATTGCAAGTTATCGCAAACGCTTGGTTGCAGTTGTTGGTGCTAAGGGTGGCCCAACCAGTTATTAGGTTTAGGGGGCAATCACTTTTTCACACAGGGCCATGATGGTTTGGATTTTTTTCTCCTTTAATAATAAACACCTTCATTTACAAATTGCATTTTGTGTTTACTTGTCCTTGACTATTGTTTAAATTGGTTTGATGTTCCGAAACACTTAAGTGTGACAAACATGCAAAAAAAAACAGGAAATGAGGAAGGGGGCAAACACTTTTTCACACCACTGTAAATAGTTCTTTCTTCAACCATTTTTACATCTATTTTTAAATAAATAACCTTGACAGCTTTGGCTCCCTCTACTAAATTCCCTCCCATGAAGGTATTGTAGAAGATTCTGCAAAATCCTCGAGCCACACTGAAGGTCACATGGAGGAGACCCAGCAGCACTGACCAGTAGAAAGACACCAGAGTGGTCACCAGGTCTTTCAGTGTCATGTTCTTGATCTTCTTCATTTGTTTCTTTAGGCTCTTCATTGACAGCACCTGAAGAAAGAACAAAGCCAAAGCTCAGGTCACTGGACACTCTGCTGCACATCACTGTGGTGGACTCTGATCTGAACCTCCAGAGCCACATGAAGACTGTTACAAAGCCAGCCTTCTTTCACCTGAAGAACATTTCTGGGATTAGAGAACTAATGTCTAAACAAGATCTAGAGAAACTCATCCACGAGTTTATCTAGTCGCATTGATTACTGCAACAGTGTCTTCACTGTCTGTTCCGCATTCAGAAACAAAACTAAACATGGAGAAGCAGCCTTCAGCTTCTATACACCATAAATCTGGAGCAAACTTCCAGAAAACTGCAGAACAGCTGAAACACTGGGTTCCTCTAGACCAGTGCTTCTCAGTTCCAGTCCTCAGGCCCCCTGCTCTGTATGTTTTAGATGTGCCTCTATTCCAGAAAAGCTGATCCAAATGATTGCATGGCCTCTTCTGGAGCCATTAAGTACTGCAGAAGCCTGTTAATCACCCACAGTTTCAATCCAGGTATGTGGCAGAAGGAGAACACCTAAAACAGGAAGGCCTGAGGACCAGAACTGAGAAACCCTGCTCTACTCTGAAAGTCAATCTGGTTAGAATTGCTTTTGAACCATAATAAATGAAACATTGACCAACATTTGATGTGTATTGATGATTTTGACGATGACACTGAACAAAATGATATGTTTATTAATTGCTTCATAATTCAATATCATATTATGTTTTTGTCATGTAAAGCAATCTGCTGCATCTTCCAGCAGACAGACAACACTGCTGCCACCATCTCAGGTTTAATTTACATGTTTTGTCCAGGTAAAGATTAGAATATTTTTTTAAAATTTGTGATGTATAAAAATATTTACATAAGACTGCATTTTTTTCATTACAAAGACTTCATATGTGGAAAGTTTGGAAGACAGTGAATCAATATATATTTGCATATTTTGAAAAACATGCAAGTTTTTCAAAATATGCATGTTAAATCGGCAGTGAAGGAAATGCGTGCTCCCACCTTTATGAGCAACATGACGTTATAACGAAGGGCGATTAAAGCCAAGCGCACAGTAGACATAGAGAAGAAGCCCATGTCAGGGTTTTCCTCGTCACATTTCTCTCGCTCACTCTCCTCTTTCACAGCTGAGCGCTCGCCAGCATCGGACATCTGCGCTGCTAGCTGCATTTCAAAGATGGTGTCCTCACAGAAATTCACAAACAGCTCCATCTTCTCTTTCTCTCCACCTTCATTCACCACATCGAAGATGAACTGACGTTTTGATTCTTTAACCTGCACACACAGGAGGGATGTTTGGAGAAAGTTTCAGGGTTAACAGACAGATCTATGATCTATCATCTGAAGTGATGGATTGTTAAAAGCATTTTCACCTGAGGTTTCTCCCACTGTGTCCGACTGGACTCACTGATTTCAAAGTAAACCCGCTCAATGCGCTTGGCGCTGCCCATGATCTCGATCCGGCCCAGATATGGCTGGAAGTAGTTGAGGACGCTCTCAGCCAGCTCCAGGAAGGTCTGCAGGCGGGTGTCATGAGGCATGTGCTCGGACAGATTTGTCAACAAAACTGCCACATTGAAGCCAATGTCCTGAGTAACAAAGTGAAGAGTAAATATGAAACTAGAAAATTCCTGCAGAAATTTTGAGGGGCCTGCCAAAGTGTGCCCGTCGGTTTGGACCCAGCGTTCCGATGCTAAAAATTAGCCTTAATACTAAAGAAAGCTTCAATCTAGTCAATAACCTGTGGAGAGTCAGAAGCATGTGGACTAAGCTGTACTTGTACCATTCAGTTTGTTGCATATGGTAAAATTAGCCAAAATGCTAATAATAGCATGAATGGTATCAGTAGAATGTGAGGTATCACTACCATGTTGTCACCCATTGACTCAGTCCAATCAGTATTCTAAACATGGCTAATAAGTAAGAAAATTGGCTAAAAGCTTATTTTAGGTCAAATGCTAATGCGTGCAAGGAAGTGCACTAGTGAGTGGCAGTGAAATGCTAAAGTTTGTGCTGATGTTAATGAACTGCCTTGCTGCACAAGGCAGTTCACTATCCTGAGAAAAAAAACATAAAAGAAGAATAATTTTGCACCACCTGCGGCGGTGCACTGACGTGTGGGGACTATGCAGGCTTTTATTTTGAAACTTTCATTAAGCTTCATTTGAAATGGCAAAACTAATCCCATGTGTAACAGTGGATTGGTTAAACCAGTTATCTAACACAAAAAAGAGCAAATACATGATGTAAAAATTATCAAGGCTTTTATTTTGAAAATTTTCAATAAGCTTCATTTGAAATTGCCACACTGATTTCATGTGTAATAGTGATCGGGTTAAATCAGTTATATGATGCTCAAAGCACAAGTAGTTCAGAATACCAGCCAACTCCTCCTCTGTAATAATTGAGTGTTCCGCCATGTTGTAGTTCTGACATGCTGCTCAGGCCTCTGTTTTAACTGAGTCTTGGCCATAGATAGAACTACAGTTATGGCAGTTATGGCTGCTGGTTTGTAGTCCAAACCAGCAGCTCTGCCTTTCTCTGGATTCCTTTGCTATAGCGATTGGCCCTCAGCCAACTGCTGTGTGTGTGAGACAGAAAGCTGGGGAAGGATTTCAATCTTTGAGACACCCATGAAATGCTAATGTTAATGAACGGCCTTGCTGCGCCAAAAAAAAAAGTGCTTAATATTTTTGTCGTGAGTGGACATTGCAGAGTTTTATTTTGAAACTTTCAGTAAACTTAATTTTCATAACCACACTAATCCAATGTGTAACAGTGGTTTGGTTAATCCACCTGTATAATGCCAAAAACAGCAAGTTGTTCTAACTGCCAGCTCAGCCCTCCTCTGTAATAATTGAGTGTTCCGCCATGTTGTAGTTCTGACCTTCTGCTCTGCCCTCTGTATTAAAGTGTCCCACCATGTTTAGAACTACAGAGTCTTTGTATTCCAAACCAGCTGCTCTGCCTTCCTCTATATTCTGTTGCTATAGTGATGAGACTGCAGTGTGTGTCAGAGACTTTATCTGACTTTATGAGACACCCAGTCAGTTTTAATGAAAAAAGCAGTCTGAACAACTGCTTCCCGTTCAGGATCCGTAAGCCCGATCCAAAAACCGTTTGAAGCATATGAGAGGGCTATTTGTCGTCTCATTTAGTACCGCGATTCATATCTGTAGCTCATTCACAGTAATTGCAGTGATGAGAGAAAAATGGTGTGCGCTGAGCTCAGAGATTTTGCAGAAATGTATGTAAAACACTGGGGAGGAGCGTCAGTTAGTCCTGTCCCATCACTTTGCTCTGAAGCACCTTGACAGAAAACCGTCAGCCCTAGAGAAATTTCGAAAACATTTTACCGGAGCAGGCATTCGTACCAATGTCATGACCGACTTTCATACCAATAGAGCAATTTTTGCGCGCATGAGAGCGATTTCAAAATTATTTTGGGGTCAAAATTCCACCCTTTTTCTCACTCTAAAAAGCGGCAGTTGGTTTCAGTTACACTCTAAGGTTTCGGCAGTTGGAAATTTCGCTCGTTTTTCGCTTTTTACGTCGCCGTCGTAACTCCGATCCCCAATAAAAATAATAGCTCCCTTCCCGGGATTGAGCCGCACGTTTTGATACCACTTTTGTGGGTGGGCACGCAGCGGTACGAGCCGCATTAATGGTAACGGAAGAAAAATAAATAACTACTAGAAAATTCCGCAGAAATTTTAAGGGGCATGCCAAAGTGTGCCCGTCGGTTTTTAATCAAGCGTTCTGATGCAAAAAATTAGCATTAATGCTAAAGAAAGCTTCAATGTAGTCAATAACCTGTGGTGAGTCAGAAACATGTTGACTAAACTGCACCTGTACCATTCAGTATGTTGAAATTAATGCATAAGCCAAAATGCTAATATTAGCGTGAAGACTAATATTCATGTAGGATGTTAGGATGTGCACTGCCTTGCGCAGCAAGGCAGTGCACTAGTGGGGGCAGTAAAATGCTAAATTTTGTGCTAATGTTGTGCACAATCTTGTGCTAATGTTAATGAACTGCCTTGCTGCGCAAGGCAGTTCACTATCCTGAGGAAAAAAAATGCGAAAAAAGCTTAATATTATTGCAACGCCTACGGCGTTGCACTAGCATGAGAGGAGTGCAGCAACTCTTTGAAGCAGTTAGTTTTTCTGATCAAAGCGGCTTACTGTTCAGCATCCATAAGAGCAATCCGAAAACTTTTTGAAGCATATAAGAGGGCAATTTCTTGTCTCCGATGGAACCACGATTTAAATCTGTAGTTCTCTCTGCACTAACCTGAGAGAAAAACATAATAAAGGCCTGAGAGGAATATTCAGGCTTTTATTTTGAAATTTTCAGTAAGCTTCATTTTAAATGGCCACACTAATCCCATGTCTAACAGTGGTTGGGTTAAACCAGTTTATATATAAAGCCCAGAACATTCTGCCCTGTCTGTAGTTATAACATTCTGCTCACCTTCTTTCTGTAATAAGTCAGAGTTCCACCATTATGTACTTCTTAACTGCCAGCTCAGCCCTCCTTTGTAATGATTGAGGGTTCCACCATGTTGACCTTCCGACCTTCTGCTCAGGCCTCTGTAGTAAAGTGTTCCATCGTGTTTAGAACTACAAAGATGGTGTTTTTGTAGTCCTAAGGAGCAGTCTGGCTTTTGTCTGTGTTCTGTTGCTATAGTGACCAAGCCTCCCCCTGTGTTTCTCCAGACAGGGGGAGAAACAATTCTATCTGTTTGAGCCAGCCAGTTTCACTCCAAAAAGCTGTCCGAACAACTCCTTTCCATTCGGGAACCGTGATACGTATTCGAAAACCGTTTGAAGCATATGAGAGGGCTATTTGTCGTCTCATTTAGTACCGCGATTCATATCTGTAGCTCATTCACAGTAATTGCAGTGATGAGAGAAAAATGGTGTGCGCTGAGCTCAGAGCTTTTTCAGAAATATATGTAAAACACTGGGGAGGAACGTCAGTTATCCTGTCCCAAAACTTTGCTCTGAAGCACCTGGACCGAAAACCGTAAGCCCTAGGGAAATTTTGAAAACATTTTACCGGAGCAGGCATTCGTATCAATGTCATGACCGACTTTCATACCGATAGAGCAATTTTTGCACCCATGAGAGCGATTTCAAAATTATTTTGGGGTCAAAATTCCACCCTTTTTCTCACTCTAAAAAGCGGCAGTTGGTTTCAGTTACACTCTAAGGTTTCGGCAGTTGGAAATTTCGCTCGTTTTTCGCTTTTTACGTCGCCGTCGTAACTCCGATCCCCAATAAAAATAATAGCTCACTTGCCGGGATCGAGCCGCACGTTTTGATACCACTTTTGTGGGTGGGCACGCAGCGGTACGAGCCGCATTAACGGTAACGGAAGAATAATAAATTATATTTATAATAATAATAAAGAGACATTCTATTGGGTGTAGATTAATAGGTGCCTGCCATGCAATGCATGGAGGCAGTGACTGACCTGCTTCGCAGGTCAGTCACTGCTCTCCTTATGCATTGCTAATGGCATGCCCCAATAATAACTAGAAAAATAGCTGTTCCTAGCGAAACAGCCGTGAGAATGCATATTTGCAGAATGACTGCAGCAGCAATTGAAGAAAATGTAGAGAAAAGCGTAAGAAGTCGGAGAAGGCAGAAGAAATTGAAATGAAATAGTTGAAACAGTGAAATTAAAATAGTTAAAATAGTTGAACGGTGAAATGTAGCAAACAGAAATTAGCTGAAGCAGAAATTAGTAGAAATATTTGAAGAAATATTTGAATGAGTGAAACTTAACATAAAGGGCCAAAGAAGCATATTTGCAGAATGACTGATGGAGAAGTAGAAGAAACTTGAGAACAAATAGTAAGAAGTTGGAAAAAAAGCATCAGAATGCTACAGTCATATATTGTAAAAATCTTTTGCCCAGTAGTGAAACTTAGTAAAGGTTTTGCAGAATTTAGCTGAAGAAGCAGAAGTTTCTGTGCAACATGAATTATTTGAAAAGATCAAAAAGTGAAACAGAGCGTAAAAAAAAATCATAATTAGCACAAGAGGAAATTAGTGCAAAACCATAAATAATTGAAACAGTTGAACAGTGAAACAGCAACAAGCTTACATTAAGGGAAGCAGAAAAACCAGAAATATTTGAAGGTGTAAAACACAGCAAAACCAAAAGCAAAAAGGATCAGAAGAAGCAGAACATTTTCATATATTAATTCCTAAAATTGATTAAAAATTGCAGAAGAACTTAGAAGATAGTACAAACCAGTAGAACCAGAAGGCAAAACAGAAAAGCAGGCTTGCAGAATGCATAGAAAGAGATAAAAACAGTGGAAGTTGAAGACATAGAGAAAAGTTGAAAAGCTGAAAGGTAGTAAAACCAGTGGAAGGCAATAAAAACCAGTAGAACCAGAAGGCAAAACAGAAAAGCAGACTTGCAGAATGCATAGAAACAGATTAAAAGGGAGCAAAAGACAAAAATACATTGAAAGAATAGGAGAAAGTGTGACATGGTTGTACTCCAGAAGAGTTTGGCAGAAAACAGTAAGACCTGTAGCAATAATAGTAATAATTCCATAAAGTAGACACACATAGCTACATTTTAATGCATAAATTATTTCTCTACAGTGAAATATGTATGAACAGCATCATTTTGTTTGTCAAAAAGCAGAAAAAAGTTCAAAAACGGCAGTTACTAGAGTGTACACTCTAGTAACTGAAGTCAGTTAGTGAATTCCACCATAGGAATGAATGGGGCAATAAATTTGCACAAAAGGGCAATTATTTCAAAAAGTGCAATAGTGAAGTTTACCAAAAATCATAGCAATATTCTCCTGAAGGAGCTGAACGTTTTGATATATGAATTAGTAGAATTAGTGAAAGATAGTAGAAGTAGTTAAAGGACAAAAAACGTACGGAACATTATATAATAACTAGAAAAATAGCTGTTCCTAGCGAAACAGCCGTGAGAATGCATATTTGCAGAATGACTGCAGCAGAAATGCAAGAAAAAGTTGAGAAAAGCGCAAGAAGTAGGGAAAAGCAGAAGAAATTGAAATAGTTGAACAGTGATACGTAGCAAAGAGCAGAAATTAGCTGAAGCAGAAATCAGAACAAAACCACAAATAGTTGAAACAGATGAACAGTAAAACATAGCAAACAGCAGAAATTAGCTGAAGCAGAAATTAGTACACAACCAGAAATATTTGATGGAGTGAAACTTAACATAAAGGGCCAAAGAAGCATATTTGCAGAATGATTTATGCAAAAATATAAGAAACTTGAGAACAAAGAGTAGGAAGTTGGAAAAAAGCATAAGAAAGCTACAGTCATATATTGTAAAAATCCTTTGCCCAGTAGTGGAACTTAGCAAAGGTGTTGCAGAATTCAGCTGAAGAAGCAGAAGTTTGTGTGCAACCTGAATTATTTGAAAAAGTCAAAAAGTGAAACAGAGCATAAAAAAGACCATAGTTAGCTAAATTATGGTCTGTATATATAGATAGATAGATAGATAGATAGATAGATAGATAGATAGATAGATAGATAGATAGATAGATAGATAGATAGATAGATAGATAGATAGATAGATAGATAGATAGATAGATAGATAGATAGATAGATAGAAAATCAGTGATGTGCTGTCAGATGAGGCAGGAGAGCCAGAGCCACACCTGTCATCATGGAAAAATAATATATAACAATAAAATCATTTATAAAGATTTTTTCACCCTGTGGTTTGTCCTATAAAGTCCCTATTTATCATTTGACTAAAATATGATGATGTTTTTTCTTCAAAATCGCTGAATTTTCCCATTAAAATGCTTGGAAGCGAAGCCGGTGAGGCAGCACCGAGCTGAGCCTCACCTGTGATTGCGCAACCTCTCGCTAAGAGCACCGGTTGCCATTCTATGAGAGCAGCTCCTCCTGTCTGTACGTCGCCAATAAAATGGTTAAAAATATTTAATGTATGAACCTATTTTCCATGATTTAGCTTATGTATTTAATGTACTGTGTTTTTATTTTCACCAACTGTGTGTGTCAACATGTTTCGTGTGCTGAGGAGCGATCATAAATGGCATATTATTTGAGACGGCAAACGCCATACAGATTAGAGGTGAGGCAGGCAGTTCTCATGCCTCATCGCTGGGGGCGCTCATGAACCCAGACATTGTGACTGCACAACTGCAGAGTAAGAGATGGTAACAGCGAGCCGTCCAGCGAGCTAGCCACACAGTAGTTGCGCTGATACAGAGAGCGAGAAAGACGTGGTTTTGAGTTGCACTTTAACGGTTTCTCCCTTTGCTTTTAAGCACAGCACGAAATTAATAATATCTACATGTCTAAGTTTGATTGAGATCACGGAATCATGAATGGCATGTAAAGGAATAGCCTTTTTGCCCTCCAGCATTGTAGCATGCGAGAAATTTCCTTATGTAAACAATAACATGCAGGGGGTCTAGATTTGTAAATCCGATTATAAATAAGTAGGTGCCTCACCAGGTATGAACCTCACCGCAAGTCACTAATATCTATCTATCTATCTATCTAGATAGATCTATAGATAGATCTATCTATCTAGATAGATAGATCTATAGATAGATCTATCTATCTATGCTAAATAGATAGATAGATAGATAGATAGATAGATAGATAGATAGATAGATCTATAGATAGATCTATCTATCTAGATAGATAGATCTATAGATAGATCTATCTATCTATGCTAAATAGATAGATAGATAGATAGATAGATAGATAGATAGATAGATAGATAGATCTATGTATCTATGCTAGATAGATAGATAGATAGATAGATAGATAGATAGATCTATGTATCTATGCTAGATAGATAGATAGATAGATCTATGTATCTATGCTAGATAGATAGATAGATAGATAGATAGATAGATCTATCTGTCTATCTATGCTAGATAGATAGATATATCTATCTGTCTATCTATGCTAGATAGATAGATAGATAGATAGATAGATCTATCTGTCTATCTATGCTAGATAGATAGATAGATCTATGTATCTATGCTAGATAGATAGATAGATAGAAAGATAATTAGATAGATCTATGTATCTATGCTAGATAGATAGATAGATAGATAGATAGATAGATAGATAGAAAGATCTATCTATCTATCTATGCTATCTAGATAGCATAGATATTTGAAGGAGTAAAACACAGCAAAACCAAAAGCAAAAAGGATGAGAAGAAGCAGAACATTTTCATATATTAATTGCTAAAATTGATTAAAAATTGCAGAAGACCTTAGAAGATAGTAAAAACCAGTAGAACCAGAAGGCAAAACAGAAAAGCAGACTTGCAGAATGCATAGAAAGAGATAAAAAAAGTGGAAGTTGAAGGCATAGAGAAAAGTTGAAAAGGTGAAAGGTAGTAAAACCAGTGGAAGGCAGTAGAAACCAGTAAAACCAGAAAGCAAAACAGAAAAGCAGACTTGAAGAATGCATAGAAACAGCTTAAAACAGAGCACAAGACAAAAATACATTGAAAGAATAGGAGAAAGTGTGACATGGTTGTACTCCAGAAGAGTTTGACAGAAAACAGTAAGACCTGTAGCAACAAAACTTATAATTCCATAAAGTAGACACACGTAGCTACATTTTAATGCATAAATTATTTCTCTACAGTGAAATATGTATGAACAGCATCATTTTGTTTGTCAAAAAGCAGAAAAAAGTTCAAAAACAGCAGTTACCAGAGTGTCCCCTCTAGCAACTGACGTCAGTTAGTGAATTCCACCATAGGAATGAATGGGGCAATAAATTTGCACAAAAGGGCAATTATTTCAAAAAGTGCAATAGTGAAGTTTACCAAAAGTCATAGCATAAATCTCCAGAAGGAGCTGAACATTTTGATATATGAATTAGTACAATTAGTGAAAGATAGTGGAAGTAGTTAAACCGTGAAAAACGTACGGAACATTATATAATAATAACTAGAAAAATAGCTGTTCCTAGCGAAACAGCCGTGAGAATGCATATTTGCAGAATGACTGCAGCAGAAATGCAAGAAAAAGTTGAGAAAAGCGCAAGAAGTAGGGAAAAGCAGAAGAAATTGAAATAGTTGAACAGTGATACGTAGCAAAGAGCAGAAATTAGCTGAAGCAGAAATCAGAACAAAACCACAAATAGTTGAAACAGATGAACAGTAAAACATAGCAAACAGCAGAAATTAGCTGAAGCAGAAATTAGTACACAACCAGAAATATTTGATGGAGTGAAACTTAACATAAAGGGCCAAAGAAGCATATTTGCAGAATGATTTATGCAAAAATATAAGAAACTTGAGAACAAAGAGTAGGAAGTTGGAAAAAAGCATAAGAAAGCTACAGTCATATATTGTAAAAATCCTTTGCCCAGTAGTGGAACTTAGCAAAGGTGTTGCAGAATTCAGCTGAAGACGCAAAAGTTTGTGTGCAACCTGAATTATTTGAAAAAGTCAAAAAGTGAAACAGAGCATAAAAAAGACCATAGTTAGCTAAATTATGGTCTGTATAGATAGATAGATAGATAGATAGATAGATAGATAGATAGATAGATAGATAGATAGATAGATAGATAGATAGATAGATAGATAGATAGATAGATAGATAGATAGAAAGAAAATCAGTGATGTGCTGTCAGATGAGGCAGGAGAGCCAGAGCCACACCTGTCATCATGGAAAAATAATATATAACAATAAAATCATTTATAAAGATTTTTTCACCCTGTGGTTTGTCCTATAAAGTCCCTATTTATCATTTGACTAAAATATGATGATGTTTTTTCTTCAAAATCGCTGAATTTTCCCATTAAAATGCTTGGAAGCGAAGCCGGTGAGGCAGCACCGAGCTGAGCCTCACCTGTGATTGCGCAACCTCTCGCTAAGAGCACCGGTTGCCATTCTATGAGAGCAGCTCCTCCTGTCTGTACGTCGCCAATAAAATGGTTAAAAATATTAAATGTATGAACCTATTTTCCATGATTTAGCTTATGTATTTAATGTACTGTGTTTTTATTTTCACCAACTGTGTGTGTCAACATGTTTCGTGTGCTGAGGAGCGATCATAAATGGCATATTATTTGAGACGGCAAACGCCATACAGATTAGAGGTGAGGCAGGCAGTTCTCATGCCTCATCGCTGGGGGCGCTCATGAACCCAGACATTGTGACTGCACAACTGCAGAGTAAGAGATGGTAACAGCGAGCCGTCCAGCGAGCTAGCCACACAGTAGTTGCGCTGATACAGAGAGCGAGAAAGACGTGGTTTTGAGTTGCACTTTAACGGTTTCTCCCTTTGCTTTTAAGCACAGCACGAAATTAATAATATCTACATGTCTAAGTTTGATTGAGATCACGGAATCATGAATGGCATGTAAAGGAATAGCCTTTTTGCCCTCCAGCATTGTAGCATGCGAGAAATTTCCTTATGTAAACAATAACATGCCGGGGATCTAGATTTGTAAATCCGATTATAATTAAGTCGGTGCCTCACCAGGTATGAACCTCACCGCAAGTCACTAATCTATCTATCTATCTATCTATCTATCTATCTATCTATCTATCTATCTATCTATCTATCTATCTATCTATCTATCTATCTATCTATCTATCTATCTATCTATCTATCTATCTATCTATCTATCTAATTAGTACAGATCCAGAAATATTTGAAGGAGTGAAACTTAGTAAAGGTTTTTCCAGATTTCAGCTGAAGAAGTAGAAGTTTTTGTGCAACATGAATTATTTGAAAAGTCAAAAAGTGAAACAGAGTAAAAATATCATAATTAGCACAAAAGGAAATTAGTGCAAAACCATAAATAGTTGTGAAACAGTTGAACAGTGAAACAGCAATAAGCTTACATTAAGGGTAGCAGAAAAACCAGAAATATTTGAATTAGTAAAACAGCAAAACCAAAAGCAAAAAGGATCAGAAGAAGCAGAACATTTTCATATATTAATTGCTAAAATTGAATAAAAATTGCAGAAGAACTTAGAAGATAGTAAAAACCAGTAGGACCAGAAGGCAAAACAGAAAACCAGACTTGCAGAATGCATAGAAAGAGATAAAAACAGTGGAAGTTGAAGGCATCTTCATCTTCAAAAGGTGAAAGGTAGTAAAACCAGTGGAAGGCAGTAGAAACCAGTAGAACCAGAAGGCAAAACAGAAAAGTCGACTTGCAGAATGCATAGAAACAGATCAAAACAGAGCACAAGACAAAAATACATTGAAAGAATAGGAGAAAGTGTGACATGGTTGTACTCCAGAAGAGTTTGACAGAAAACAGTAAGACCTGTAGCAATAATAGTAATAATTCCATAAAGTAGACACACATAGCTACATTTTAATGCATAAATTATTTCTCTACAGTGAAATATGTATGAACAGCATCATTTTGTTTGTCAAAAAGCAGAAAAAAGTTCAAAAACGGCAGTTACTACAGTGTACACTCTAGTAACTGACGTCAGTTAGTGAATTCCACCATGTATTTCAATGGGCAAAAAATTTGCACAAAAGGGCAATTATTTCAAAAAGGGCAATAGTGAAGTTTACCAAAAGATATAGCATAAATCTCCAGAAGAAGCTGAACGTTTTGATATATGAATGAGTACAATTAGTTAAAGATAGTAGAAGTAGTTAAACTTTGTAAAACGTACGGAAGACAGAATAATAATAATAATAAAGAGAAACAGAAACACTAGTAGTGAGAATGCATTGAATGCATTCTCACTGATAATAATAATAATAATAATAAAGAAAAACAGAAAAACTATAAGTGAGAATGCATTGAATGCATTCTCACTGAAAATATTAAAGGGAAACAGAAACACTAGTAGTGAGAATGCATTGAATGCATTCTCACTGATAAAGAGGCGTTCTATTGGGTGTAGAACAATAGGTGCCTGCCATGCAATGCATGGTCAGTCACTGCTCTCCTTATGCATTGCTTATGGCAGGCCCCAATAATAATAAAGAGACATTCTATTGGGTGTAGAACAATAGGTGCCTGCCATGCAATGCATGGAGGCAGTGACTGACCTGCAGGTCAGTCACTGGTCTCCCTATGCATTGCTTATGGCAGGCCCCAACTAAACCTTTATTGCCTTTAAGGATGTTAGGCATAATGGATCATGATGGAACCAAAAGAATTAACTTAACTTACAATTTTGAGAAAACTAAATGATCCAACCTTTGTTATTTAAATAATCCTTGGGTGTGTGATGTCTGGCTGACTCTACACATACACCATCCTGGTGAAAACCAGCTCCTTGTTCTACGCTATTTGTTTCACCTAGAGGGTCTGAGCTCTCAGCTGTTGAGAAACGATTTCTTCCTGCAGTCCTAGACTCTGCTGAAGTTTGAAATTTTACCCAGTAGCTAACGTTTGTCTATCACAGACTGAACAGCTTCTTCCTCCGCTGCTATTGCTGAAACTAACTACAGGTACGCTGCAATTCTAAAACGGAGGAGAAACTCAACATCATCGTTCACTACTTCTCCTTCTGTCCGCTGATCAACCTGGCAGAAAGTCTAGCTCCATAAATCCAAGTCAATGGGAGAAATCCCAGATGGAACACTGAGGCGAGATCGAGTGGAATGTGTAGGCAAATGACAGATCAGGCAAAAATGGTTGTCAAGGTTTTTGTTTTTGCCCTTGGGATTCTTATGGATATTTTGATTCGTTATTTCAATAGCTGATTGATTTGCACATTGTTTTTCCAAATATCTTCTCTTTGAATTGAATTCAGCTCCATCCATCCATCTGTCTGGAGGCTAGTGGTCATTGGGTTAGGGGCGGAGTACACCCTGACAGGTCTCTACTCCATCACAGGTCAACACAGAGTTAATGGGTGCATGAACAAGTCCACTATTTAGACAGAATAATCAACAGTCAATTTTAAGACTGTGGGAAAGAGCTGGAGCACCCAGAGGGAACCAGCAAGGGGGACATGCAAAGTCCATGCAGAAAGACCTGGAATTCAAACCCAGGACGTCGGCAACAATGCAACCTTCAATTCAAATCAGTTTATTTGTATAGCAGCAATTCACATCATCTCAAGCCACTTTATAAAAAAAAAAACAAAGGAAAAAAAAGAAATGTCTTGTTTGTTCCCTGAGCTTACAATAATTCTGTCAACTGTAAATGTGTTGGAAAATCTTTTCTTTGAACCAACTTAAAAAACAAACAAACAATTATTCTAATTTGAATAGTTTTTCTCAAGCTATAATTCTGATATGACTTTCAGTCAAATCAGAACTGTAGTCTGAGCAAAACTAATACAATTAGCTGCAACAAATTAGAGTATGTTTTGGTTCAAAGAGACATTTTTTCAGTGTACATCCAGTGCTCTGTGTTCTGACTCACCTTGGCAGGTTCATGAAAACGCATCACAAACTCCTCATAGTCCAGAAGTTCATTCTCATCAGTCTCAGCACAGGAGAGGAGGAAGTCCGTTTCAGACTGGGTGTAGTGTTTGTGGCTCTCCATGGCTTTATGGAAGTCCCTTTTGGAGATGACACCTGTAGGTTCATACACAAACCAACAAATCACAAACTATTTCCACCATGCAAAACACTCCATATGCAAATAATGTCAATGCAGCACATTTCTCATTAGGGCTATTAATAACTTGTTAAACCCAAAAAGTGTTCAGAGCTTTTTGCCTTTTCCATCGGGGTCATACTCCTTGAAACCATCAGAGGAGGTCAGGTCTTTCAGTTTCAGGAACATGTCAAAGAACTTGAGGATCATCTCCACGTTGTTGGACGATTCCACCAACATATCAACCATTTGTTTGCCAATTGTCCCATTTACTACATTACCTGAGGGGGTGACAGTGAATATTTTTTAGACAGGATTTAACAACCATTGTAGACACAGCTTACCTGAAAACAACTAATGTATGCATCTGGTGTTTCTATCTATAACATAGATCTAGACTAAAAACCCTCCTGTTTAGCTTTTCAAACATCATACATATGAAACATTAACCGACATTCTGACAGGGGCACTTGACAAAATGTAATGGTTCAATTGCTGACTGTGTGTTCTATGACTTTGTACTTTTGTGTTTTTACTTTGACCTGCCTTGCTGTTGAAATGTGTTATACAAATAAACTTAATTGATCAATCTACAATAAGTCATACATTTGCTATGAACATAAATATACCTTCCAGCATAGACAGCAACATAACCACCATGTCTTTCTGCAGATCCATCAGTTCTTTTAGTAACTCAATCTGACTGGAGTCCTGAGAGGAAAGAGAAGGAACCATGTTTGATCAGTCTGGAACCCAGTATTTACCCATTTATACTAGGCTAATTAAAAGAAGGTACAAATTGTCTTTCAAATGCTTAATTTCACACATGCATAGCAAAGAAATGCAGACTTTCAATCTACTCAATCAACTAATAACTAACCAAAACACAAAATGGGTGACTTTATGAGACCTGTCAGTTTCTACCCAAGTTGTTTTCCACTAACCTGAGATAATTTCATCTGCATGTGAGCAAAGACATGCAGGAAGCCAACCACAGCATCCCACAAGCGACTGTGTGCCAGACTCTGCTGGTTGCCTGTGCACGGTCCCTACAAAAACAAACTCAGTCAGTTTCACTGTACAGGGCGATGTGTCACCCTGTACACACAATGATGCAAAACTATTTTTTCAAACAAGAAAACATTAAATGACACTGCATAACGTGAGGGGAAGATAAGAAGCCATTCATTAGGAGTACATGTGCCGCAACATACAGGAGAAGTTCATGTTTGGATCTGATTAAGGGAAGACTGGTCGTCCGCCTCGTGGGACTTGTTAGTAGCTATTTTTAAAATATAGGGATTTTTATTAGAAATGAAGCTCTTTGTTTATTTCTGCTGAATTCTCTTACCTGGATGTACTCTGTAAGCGTGTTGAACACCTGTTTGGCCACATTGATTGCCTTGGAGAAATTCCTCTGGCCCTGCTCGTCAATGACATCCTTCCCAGAATAATACCAGTAAAAGTCACTGATAGACTCCTGAGGAGCAAGGATGGGAAATTAAAGTTTTTTCAGTAAAATTACAAGCTTGGAATTTTACTGAATAAGCGAACAACCAAATGCAAATTATAGATTAGTTCATTATGAAGGATAAGTCCTTCTACGCCATGTCTACATTATTCAGCAGCTTATTTTTGGAGTCTTCAGCCAAAAAATAATGTATTTTTGTCATTCTGTTACAACTTGTTCCAAAATATTTTTTCCACTCAAATTAACTGCTTTGTATGAAACTGGCTAGTTAGGATTGTTTGTTGGCAAAATATGAAGGATGTCACAGTGTCCATATAACCAACAGAGTGTTTTTTCAAGCTTCTATAAGGAAATATGCCTCAGAGTAAAATTGGATTTTTGTCATATTGCAGCTGTGAAGAAAAAAAACTAACCTGAACTCTGAGTAAGTAGTCAACAGTAGAGATAATGATGTTGACGGTTGTATTGTTCCCAGTTTGTGTCCTCAAGTAGTTCTGAAAATCTGAAACAAGATGAAGCAAAAACAAGAATATATAAAGTTGAAAGGGAAAAAGCAGAACAAGATGTTTCATAAGCTTCAGACAGAGTCCGTTAAAGACTTTCACCCCCTTGGATGTTTTACATTTTATTGCTTTTACAAATCACCGGCTTCAGAGAGCATTTTTTCCTCCAACCAGACGATGAGCCGAAACATCCAGCTGAAGATGCACACAGATGGTCTGAAGACACCAAGGTGGATGTTCAGAAGTGGCCCAGTCAAAGACCAGACCACTTTAGAGAGCTGGAACAGTTTAGCAGGAATAATGGAGGAAAACTGCAACATTCAGAAGAGCAGCCTGACTGAGGCCAAACCACATACTCCCTGTGGACAGAGGCGGAGATGAAAATACCAAATACTGACGTGAATGTATACTGAACAGTTATACATTCACTTTATTTATGTAAAATTATTTTTATTTAATTGTCATTTTGTAGAAACATAGATTTCACTTTAAGTTTTTTTTTATTCTTTTGCAAATTGTTTTGTCAAAAAAAAGCCAAGTGATCGTGATTGATTTATAAAAAGAAAAAAAAGGGTGAAACATCCAAGAGGGTGAATACTTTTTACATAAGAATCAATTGATTTATAGATCAGATTTATCTTCCTCCCTTCTAAGCTAGAAAAAAAGACCTAGTTTTAACAGAACAGACCACTTTACATCACTTGTATTGTAAGTCAGAGCCATGGAGCTTAATTCACAGCCTGCTTCACGTTTCTCTATAAATTAAGAACCAATAGGAGAGAGCTTAGTACCCGAGTTGTGTCCTTCGCAAAGCAGCTGCAGGAAGCGGAAAAGGTCACAGGTGAACTCATCATCCTGCATGACCTTCTCACCTGGCCAAAGAGAAGAAACAAACGCATACGCGCACACACACCCACACACACAGACACGCACACATGCAGGCACACATAAGCACAATCACAGACATGTGTATGCACAAACATTTCAACAACACAAGCATGAGCAAACATAAAAGCACACACACATTCATATATACAGACACACAGAAATCAGAGAAAGGACAACAGGAGCAGACAACATGTGAGAAACAACAGGACAGACAGGAAGATGGAGAGTGAGGATATGTTAAAAGAGAGATGCTAATGTAAGGATATCACCAGTGCTTTCTTTACTAATGATACACGATTCTTATCTAACACAAACACACAGACACACTGTTGGATTAAAGGTGGGCAGCCAAGCACTTGGCACAAAACTCAAGTGTAGTCTATATAGTGCAGCATTTTACAGTCAGAATGGGACTTTGGCTGGTTTTATCATTTGGTTGAAAGAGTTTGAAGTTCACTGCTTGTAGATTCTGTAAACCACTGAGGAAAATGAAGCTGGCTACTCTGACTGTGTAAAAATACTGCTCTAAACCATGAAATGGGCAAAGAAAGGGTGAAAGACCAAAGACCATGTGATAAAACAAAACATGAACAGAAACATTAACAGAACACATCCATACAAAGTGACCAGAAACAGAACTGGGCTAGAGGAGAGATTCAGTCTGGAACAGGACTGAAAGTGTTCTCTGGCAAACGAGCAGATTCCACTTCTTTATGCATAGAGCAGTCCTACCAGGATGTCACGTGCTGTATGTTGGGGCTGGGAGGGGGAGGGCTGTGGATGGAGGCTATAGATTACACCTTGAATTCCTTAAGGCTTTGAAAAAAAGTGTTATTAATCAAATATGGGCCTATTGGAAAACATGGGTAGCTGTCTCAGATGAACAACATAGATAAATGTTTACTCACATTTCTCCTGCTGGCACTAGACACACACACATTTGTTAAGGTTGTATTTACCCAGAATGCCCTGCACTGTAGTCCACTTCCTGCTTTTGGGGTGGTCTCCGGCCTGCTTAGCGTTCACATATGCATTCCAACTGGACCCAAATTTACTTCAACTCAACTGAGTCCTAGGTTTGTAGGCGAACCAGAGTTCAGTTTTTTGGTCTGCATCAGAGTTTGAATACATTCACACCTCCCAAACGAACTGGACCTTCTGGACAGACAGACTGGTGGTGGACTAAAGCAGACCAAACAGGACTGGTGTGAATGCACCCTCAGTCAGAGTAAATATATAGTTCCAGACAGAACTTTTGTCTGAACAGAACCTACAAAGCTCAGTTAGGTGAAACACTGTGTGGACTATAATATTCACCAAAACAATATGAGAGTGATGAGGTCACTGCAGGCATTACTGCAGCAGCTGCTTCTACAGGTTGCTCATTCATCTCATATATAATGGTGGTGTACAGACAAAATGGGGTCTTTACTGGGGAATGTGCAGTCTCTGACCTATACCTATACTGGTTTTGGAGACGGGGAAAATGGCAATGCAGAATTGAGGTCACACTCCATTATGATCCCTATAAGATTTCTCACCATCACACTCCTGTCCCTGGATGATCATCAGGGTTGGTGATCACCAGAGAGACGTGGACCAGAGATCAACACAATGTGATAAGTTGTGAGGATGCCAGGCTGCTTGCTGCAAGTGGTGACAAATACCCTGCATTGGCCAATTATGGTTGAATGTGGGCATGTAGAGGCAGGACCTTATGCATGTCCATATTACAACTGTTATATATATTATTAATCTCACTGTTGAGCAGCACTCCTTATGGATTGGTGGGGGGAGGGGGGACATCCTGGACAGACTGGGAGTTGCAGTGGGTCAAATTTAAGCCTCTTCATAGTCAGATTATTACAGACATTTGCTTTGAATTGACTGGTATTCAACCTGGGTAAATTATATAGACTTAAAGAAGATT